>NC_064855.1:75095814-75358314 GCF_024139225.1 Suncus etruscus
GTTTCAGTCATAAAAAGAACACCTTCCTTAACCAGTTCAACCTTCCCATCTCCAATGTCCTCATTTCTTCCTTCCCCACCCCCTGTCTATATTTGAGACAGGTTTTCTACATCCCTCACTAACTGACATTGTTATGATAGTTCTCAAAATAGTTATTTCTCTAACTGCACTCACCAATCTTTGTGGTGAGCTTCATGTTGTGGGCCGAACCTTCCAGCCTCATCTCTGGGAATGATTTCTTTTTATTTTATTGTAAGAATTTATTCAAGAGACAAAATTGATTAACATAATGAGCTAAACTAATATAAACTAATATAACATAATATAGTGACATAACATAACATATAATATAATTGATATAATAATAATACATGTAAGTCAAAGAAAGTTTCTGATTAAAAACACAATTTTTTCCCATAATGGCTTACATATCTTTCACAGTAGTATTTTAGGTACATATTAACATTGAATCAGGGGAATACCCATCAACAACTATGTCCTCCCCCCATTCCAGTTCCCTTTCTACAACCCATATACCCACCATCACCCCCTGGTCTGCTAGAGTAGGTGGACCCCACTTTGTCTGGCTTACTATTAGTGATCACATATCTGTTTGGTCCTGGAACCCTCCCTTGTTTCCCCCTCTATTTAAGAGGCAAAGCTAGGAAAATCAAGGTATGTGGTTTTGTTTGAAGGAAAGAAAAGCAATAGATTGGGGTACAAAATAAGAGGGAAAAAAAGAAGTCAAAAGTCAAATACGCTGAAAATGGGCAGAGTCCCTCTAGAGGCTTCCAACCTCAGTTTGAGAGAGGAAGTAAAAAATGTAATTGAGATACCACAACAATACAGAAAAAAAATATTGAATTAAATAACCAGTGAGCACTACAGCAATAAAGACAGGCACCACACAATAGTCTCGGTTCTGAAATCAAATCATGCTCGAGTGCAAATAGAAAGAGAAAGACAAGACAAAATAAAATAAAATAATATTGGAGACATCAACCGTAGTCTCCACACCAAAATAAAGACATCAAAAAAATCGATCAATTGCTAAATAAACATGTGGAAAAATGATTGTTTTGTGCTTTTTTCCCTCCTTTTCTTTACCCCCCTGCATAGGCACAGTAACTATTGGGGATATTGTAGAGGGAATTCCCTTGACCTAGGAGATACAGGGTTTCTCTCCACCCCCCAAACCCACCAGCAATATAATGTAGCACCACTTCCTCCTGCAAAGACATATTAAACAAAGGGGAAATTGTACGTATAAAAACAAGCTCTTATCTATTAGGGATAAGAACTCATACTTGTTTACAACACAGGGACATCTCCCTCCCTGAATGTATGTCATGTGGAAACAACTTAGGCTCTAGGAACTAGACACTGACCCTTCAGCCTTAACTCCTGGATCCCAGACATAGATACGACAGAGTTCTCTACAACAGCTCCAGGAACCAAATCCCCTCCAGGGCATTTACAATCTGCTCTGACACCAACATGAGTCGGTTCTAAATTGATAACCTGACAATGAGGAAATGGGAACAACTTGATCTAAGAGCAAGTTGTCCTTCCTCATCAGATATCAATAAGACAAAATCAGAAAACATGTCACCTTTTGATCTGTGCAAAAGCCAAGATTGTTATATACAGACGACTGGTTGTTGCAACCAAGACTGGACAGTACGCATCCAGGGACCAACAACAACAGCAACAGCAACAGAAAGCTCTAGCCTAGCTTTTGGTATACGATCTGTTCAACAAACAAGAGCTCCAATTCCAGAAGTCTGACTGAGACAACCTCAACTGAACGGGTCTTCCGGGAACATAAAGAAAGACTTTATCCCAGGCTGCATTCTAGGAGCAACTTAACGACCAAGAACACCAACTGCAGAAGATGGATTAAAACGACACTGAAGAAGCATAACTGCTAGAACCACAAAGAAAGACTTCATAAACTCCATTTTCTGAGCAGCACAGCCACCAAGATCTCTAGAAATAGAGGTCTGATTTTACCATCCAAGACAAAGTAGAAGTCTTCCACACACCACGGAAGCAGCAAGGGGAGAGTAAATGATCATAGAAGGAGTCTAGAGTTAATCCCATGACAGTATACTTCAGAGGTGGAGAAACCCTGCATTTAACTTTCTTTAAGAAGATAATTCTTTTTCGGAATGGGAGCAGTGGTGTAATTGGTAAGGTGTCTGCCTTGCCTGCACTAGCCTAGGACAGACCTTGGTTCGATCCCCCAGTGTCCCATATGGTTCCCCCAAACCAGGAGCAATTTCTGAGAGCATAGCCAGAAGTAAATCCTGAGCGTCACCTGGTGTGGCCCAAAAACAAAAAGAAAAAAAAAGAAGATAATTTTATTGGAATGTGTCTGTTTCTTATCTGGACTAATCCTGAGCTTGGCAAAAAAATTAAACTTTATGAATTTGTTGTTACAGGTTTATTACAATTATTACAGTGCATATCACCTACATATATGAATAAAAATAATGTAATAATTTCAAATATTTTCTTAATTTATGGTACAATTAAATATTTTATAAATGTCAAGATTGACAACATGATTGATTTTCACATAGCAGTTAAGGCCTCATTAATTTTACAATTGTTCATCTGCTATATTTACTGTTTGTTATTATGCTTTGTTCAATTAATTGTGACATAGCTTTATTATAAACTAACATATAGTTATTTATTTATTTATTTTACTTTTTGACTCTCAGGGTTACTCTCAGTGGTTACTCTGGGCTATCACTCAAAAATTGCTCCTGGCTTGGGGGACCATATGGGAAGCCAGGGATAGAACAGCGGTTCATCCTAGGCTAGCGCAGGCAAGGCAAATGCCTTACCACATGCACCACTACTCCAACCCCACATATGGTATTTAAGTTTGTTATAAAATTATGTTAGGATATATTTTCAACATAAATATGCTATTGTATTTTTGTACATCTGCTACTGTACTTTATACTTTATATGGGTACAATTATAAAATACATACAAAATATAAGATATATACATAAGATATATAAGATGTATACAAAAATAAGATACAAATTTAAAATGAGTACAAAATATAAAATCTTAGATTTTTATTAATGTTACATCTATGACAATATTTCACACAATTATTTTTATTAACACAAAAATTGTTCATCAAAGTTTTGTTGGTTTTTGTTTGTGGATCCTACCCAGAACTGCTCAGAGCCTATTCCTGACTATGGGCACAGGGATTATTCTGGCAGGCTCTTGGAAACAGAGCGATCTGGGAATTGAACTCTGGGTTTACATATTCAAGACAAATGTGTTATCTGCTGTACAGTAATTGGGGCCATAGAATTTTAAATATTTTATATTTTATTGAAACCATTGTAATTTACAATGTTCTTCATAATTGGGTACTAGATATATAATATTGTAGGGCCAATCCCACTACCAATGTCAACTCCCCCCACAAAGTTCCCAGAGTGCATACCTTGCCTTGCAGGACTCCCTGCCTGCCATGCTGCCTGTTTAACAGGCCCATATAAAGTTTTGATTATTAAAGTTTGGTTCTCATGATTTCAGTGTTGTTTACTTTGGCTGGGATATTGAGTCCTGTCATTTTTTTTTATAACAAATGCCCTAATACTATTCTATTGCCACAGATTCTGTTTTAACATGTAAATAAATTAACTAAATCCATATTATATGAATGAAAAATATCTGAATTAACTTTCTATTAAGTTCAAATATTTTTATTTCGATCACTTATTTATACCTTTGAATCTTATCTTACATTCACTCTATTTAAAATATTATTCTAGATATTGTTGGTATTTGTGTGAGTACAGACACAATTTTTTTATCTCAGTTTATTTTGGTATCTCTTTAATCTTTTTGATTATATAAAGCATGTTCTTTTTTTTTGTTTGTTTGTTTTTGGGCCACACCCGTGACGCTCAGGGGTTACTACTGGCTATGCACTCAGAAATCATTCCTGGTTTGGAGGACCATATGGGACGCTGGGAGATCAAACCAAGGTCCATTTTAGGCTAGTACGAGCAAGGCGGATGCCTTACCACTTGTGTTACCAGTCTGGCCCCCTAAAGCATGTTCTGTTTTAAAGACTTCATAGTCCATTGACATCTTGATTTTCCTTAAGAATTAATTTTTTTAAAGTTTTGTCTTCAGTTTTTATATTATGGATACATTTTAAAGCCTCATATTTCTCTTCCTTAACTTCTTTAAAAAATCTGTGTTCTTCAGGCATGATTTAATTTTGTAAAAAATTCTGAATATGATTTACTTTTCTTTTGAATTGATGTATTTTCTTTTTTAAAAGTCAAAGAAAAAATATCACTTTTGATTTAATAATGATTTGTTCAATTTCTATTGTTGGCATGCTGAAAATGTTTTCTCAACTAATTTAATAATTTTTTCAATACATACACTCTAGAAACATTTATTTCAAAGGTGTTTTCTTCAATTATGTTTTATAGATTTATTTTTTTACTTTATTTATTTATTTCTCAATTATATCTACTCTAAACACATGTATTGCTGCCTTTATTTATAAAAATATGACAATTTTACACTAACAACTACCAAGACAATGTTAATGATTGAGAGACATAGAATGCCTCTCTCGAATACAAGTAGGGGGGTGGGAAGGAAGAAGATGGGGGGTATTGCTGGTGGGAATGTCACACTGATGAAGGGGGGGTGTTCTTTTTATTACTGAAACGCAACTACAATCATATTTGTAATCATGATGCTTACATAAAAATATTTAAAAATAATAAAACATTTTCTTAGAGGGCCAGAGAGATAACAAAGTGGTAAGGCATTTGCCTTGCACCTGGCCAATCTAGGATTGAAAGTGGTTCAAAATCCAGCATCCTAAATGGGCACCATGCCTTCCAGGACTGATAGTTGTTGCATCAATGGAATTGGAAAATGCATATAGAATATAGCCAAAACATTTGAACTATGCTAATATTTTAAGATAATATAATTTATTTACCTTATAATCTGAACAAGAAGACACTGGAAAGAGACATGATTATTATCTAAGTCAGGTTTCTATTATTAGTAGCTGAAGATAAGGATAAGAATTGAAGTTCTAATAGGAATTGCTTATTTGAAATTGCAGATGGGCAAGTCTATTTTTATTATAAAAGCATAAGAAGAATACACATATACATAAGTTGATATGGGAGGTCAAAAATTCAAACAGTTTATACTTAATAAGCAGGGTATAGGGTTAATTAATGTCATGATAATGGATAGGGTTTATAAATAGTAGGTCAGTGAAGTTTCTGATTAACTAATGAGTAATTAGAAGAGCAGCAGATGGAAGTAAAATATTTGTTTGTGTTACAATAAAAATCAGTTACTGTCATACATTACTTGTATTATAGAGGCATTAGTTCAAACATCCTTCAAAAGCGTAGGTGCATTATCAGAGAAAATAGAGTATTAAAATGATAAACACATAAGATGAACCATAACAGAAGTGTGGGCTCAAAGTGCAAATGAATCCATCTTAAATAGATTAGTAAATACTTTTCAAAAGGGACCACATTCATAATTAGTTATCCACTTCACCTTGAATTATCTTGAATTATTTTATTTGAAAACGATAGACACACAGCTTTTTTTTAAAAAAAGGCAAGTGTTTATGTCTAAGTCATTATTTCTGTGCCTTAATATAGCTTTTAGGTTAATTGTTAAAAAATATTTTATCATGATTTTATCATACTTCAATTTTGAATAATAAAAATAAGATTTTACATATTAGACATATAGGCCAACTTATGTAATAGCAATGCTATTGTATCTATAAATCTATAAAGATTGTTTTGTGCAATTTTAAAGTGATAATTTCTTAATTGTAAATGAAACAATTTTAAGATATTAATTCTCATTTAATCTACAATGAAAAAAAAATATGAGAGACCATTCTATTTGAATGCCAGTAGTAATTTTATATTTATATTATTTAGTAATGACAGTTCATTAGATGTAGTGACAATTTCATTCTAAGAATTTCAGAAATGATAGACACTTCTTCAGAGTCACTCAATTCTGTAGTTCATTATTTAAGTAATAACCCAAGCAACAGAAAGAGTCCAATGTGATAAGTGAGTTCATTTCTACAAGAATTTTTCACATTCAAAATATTTGACAATCTATTGTTATATTTAGCAAAGATATAAAGCTGCTCAATTATTCAGATTAAAATAGTCAGTGAAATGCTGAATGTTCTTTCTTCCTTTAAGATATAGACAGCCTTTAGAGTAGTTTCATATGTGGAATCATCTCTTCAATCTAAACTTTATATTTCTCTATTTTCAGTTTCAAAATTATGTGATAATGATTATCTCCTACTTGGGATTGTGTGTGGGTAGTTTTAAATCTCATGTCGTATCCATAAATTTCACTGGAAAAATGTTTTTATTTATTTTTGTTATATAAGCCATTCATTAATCCCACTAATCTTTTAAAATATTTTTCTTTTATCTATATTCACTGATGTTTTTTCTCTCTACAAAAACTGTATAAAACATAAGTCACTGTTATACTTAAGGAAAACAATACAAATTAATTTTTATTTAAAAATACAATTAGATAAATATGCACATTTTATATGTGTTTCCAAAGAGGAACTCTCAAAATATCTGCAAATTTTTGTAAAATTTAGTCTCCACTTCAGAGTTATTTTAAAATATGCACAATAAAAGTTAATATAATTTTTTTATGAAATAGTTAAGTTTAAGGTTTTCTTGAAAATGATTTACCATATTTTCCGGTGTATAAGACGACCCTTCAACCCATGAAAAACTTGCTAAATGTCGGGAGTCATCTTATATGCTCGTATAAGGCATGCTGAAACTTGTTCCAGCTTCAGGGACAAGCGATTTGCACCCCTCTTACTTTGAAGAAGTAACTTACTTTTAAGACTTTTAGGAAGTTTTTCATGGGTTGAAGGGTCATCTTATACGCCAGAAAATATGGGTAATTTCCCTCAAAGAATATAAAATTATATCACATGTTAACAATTATATGTCAAAATTTGTACATCACTTCTGGTATTTACAGAAATAAATTTTTAATAAAATAATTTATTAAAAATATACTTTGATTCTTGGGGCTGGAGAGACAGAACTGAGGGTAAGTGTGTGCTTGCCTTGTACACAGTCAACCCAGACTCTGTTGTTGGCAAGTTATCCTGAGTTTCACAAGAGATATCACTGAGCACAGAGTCATGAATAAAACCTGAAGACTATAAGGAGGGTCCAAAAAAAAAAAAAAGAAAAGAAAAGAAAAGAAAAAGAAAATCTGCTTTAAAAAAGTGTTAAAAAAGTCAAAAAGAAAGTTCTGGTAATGCACTGACCTTCCATACAGCACTCCCATGATTCAAATGGTCCCCAAAGAGCCACCAAAGAGTGAGAGCCCTAAGAACCAAAAGTAAGCCCACTGGCTGTAGAGACCAAATTCAGGAGAAAAAAAAAAAAACGTGTTCAGTTTCTATTAACTTATGCCATGTATGACTCTGATGTACAAGTCATTATAAGTATGTCTCTCTCTCTCTATTTTTTTTTTTTTTTTTGGTTTTTGGTTTTTGGGCCACACCCGGTGGTGCTCAGGGGTTACTCCTGGCTGTCTGCTCAGAAATAGCTCCTGGCAGGCATGGCGGACCATATGGGACACCGGGATTCGAACCAACCACCTTAGGTTCTGGATCAGCTGCTTGCAAGGCAAACACCGCTCTGCTATCTCTCTGGGCCCAAGTATGTCTCTTTTTGAAACCATTTGTAAGTTGTATCTCTTCTAAGAAAAAAATATATCAAATACAGTGTTACTATTTTCTATTTTCCCCCCAAGACTGTTAATTTTTTGGGTGTGTGTCAAAATTATTTTTATTCTAAAAAGGTCATTAAGTGCTTGTCGGAAGGTTTAGTAAGCACTTGTTACCTGCTAACTATACTGTAACTTCATTTGTTTCTGAACATTAATTGACTTCAATTACACTTTGGCATCTAAACTGGTGTGTTCCTATGAATGACATTAAACAAATTTAAATTCAATAAACAAATGACGTTGTCATGGACATATTGTTCAGGAAGTCAAAGCAGTATTTTTATGGATATGGTCACAGCTGCCAGGTGTCATGGAAGTACTAACTAGCAGGGGATTAGGGTGGTGGTGCCCGTTATAACTCTAAAAAAGTCCTGATGATATTAATACAAATATCAGCATTCCAGGAGTTTGTCAGATTGGTTTCTCTTTAGAAGTCATAGAGGACTGGTGAAGTAGGGCTGTAGGCAAAACTATCACTAACAACTTTATATTTTGGCATAAAATAATAACTTCATGTGAGACACATATCCACAAATGTGTAAAACCACTTACATTGACAATATGTATCAAGTAATGTATATTGTTTTCAGTGATTTCTTGCAAAATTTTGCTGTAAAATTAATTTTATCAAAAGAGTAATATTAAATAGAAAAAATAAATAATCAATATAGAATGATGTTTTATAAATAAAATATAGGTATTAGGTAGTAGCTTTATGATTTACTTTAAATAACATTTTAGATATATTATGAAAATTCTAAAGCACAATTTATAATATATATTTATATATATAAATGATTACAATTTATTCTAATGCTTGGATGATTGTAGAGTTTCTTGGAATTGGACAAGCTGTGCTATCACGTATGTATTATATGACACTAATTATCTCAAAAATAATATTGCGGGGTCAACAACAAGGGCCAGCTCTAACATGATATCCTGACATTGAGGAAAATGTGAACAACTTGACCTGAGAGCAGAATAGCATACCCTACCAGCTAACGACAAGACAAAACCAGAAGACTCGGCACCCTTTGGTAGGTCCAAAAGACAAGATCGTGACTTACAGATGACTGGCTACTAGAACCACGACCAGACAGTATACATCTTGGGTCCAATAAAAAAGCCCTAGTTTAGGGTTTGAACTATGACTTGCACAATAATCATGATCCCCAGTCCCAAAGGTCTGACAGAGACAACTGCAATAGAATGGGGCTTCTGGAAGCACAAAGAAAGACGCTATCCTAGGTGCCATCCTAGGTTCAGTGCAAAGACCAAGATCACCAACCACAGAAGATGGATTAAAATGACACTGAGGTAACAGAACCTCTAGAACCACAAAGACTGACTTCATCATAATCCCACCTCAGGATCTGTGCAGATACTGAGACCTCTAAACACAGAGCTCTGATTGGATCATCCTGGACAGAGCAGTAGTCTTCCACACACCAAAAAAACACCATCAGGAGAATAAATGATCCTGAGCAAAGTCTAGAGCTGATCCCATGACAGTATACTCCAAGGACGGAGAAACCCCATATTTCTTAGGCCAAGTGAATTCCTTTTCGAATGACCCCAATATTTACTGTGCCAGAGCAGGAGGGGAAAAAACAAAAATACAAAAAGCACAAAACCTTGGTTATTTTATATATATATATACATATATATACATATATATATATTTTACCTTCATTTATTATTGTTATTATTATTTTTATTTACCTATCTATTTTGGTTGATTTCTCTGTTTGGGTGTGATTATTGAAATCGTTGTCCCCAATTATACTTATTTTTTTCTCTTCTTTTATCTTTTTTCGTTATGTGCTATGCCATGTTTCTTATTTCAAGACCATGGCGTGTTTTTGGTTTGTTTGTTTTTGTTTGTTTTTTTGTTTTGTTTTTTGTCTATTTTTTGTGGTGCTTATCGATATAGCTGGAGTCCTCACTGGATAATTGACACTTTTTTTTGGTACTGGTGGAGTGTTTCACCTTTTTCTCCTTCATCTCCCAAATCTATGATGAGAGCCTCTAGAAGGATTCCACCCATTTTTGGAGTATTAGACTCTTACCCCAGTTTATATATCTTCTCTTTTTCCAGCAAAACCACGCAACTTGAACTAGCTAGTCCTGCCTACAGTTAGAGGGGGAGATAAGGGAGGCATCAAGACCAAACAGGTGCAAGACTACTAAGTAGTGGGTTGGATACAGAGGGGACCACATATTCTAGCCGCCCTGGGGGGGAGGGAAGAGGAAATGGGAGGTAGGACAAAAATGGAGGTGTAGGGAGGACAATTTGGTGATGGGAATCCCCCTGATTTTATGTAAATATGTACCTAAAATGTTATTGTCAACAATATGTAAGACACTATGATCAAAATAAAAATCATATTAATCAAAAAAATATACATAAAATAACATGCAAAGAAGATTGTTATGTCTTGATATATTATTTTATTTTATTATTTTTGTTTGTTTTTGGGTCAAACCCAGAGGCGCTCAGGGGTTACTCCTGGCTCTGAGCTTAAAAATCACTCCTGGCAGGTACGGGGACCATATGGGATACAGGGATTCAAACCACCATCCTTCCTTGATAGGCTGCATGCAAGGCCAGTGCCCTGCTGCTGTGCAATCTCTCCAGCCCCACAGAATGTCTTAATGTTTTAAAAGCAAACATAAAAAGTTAATAAGCTACAAGTTTCCAAACTTGCAGGACATACAAGTTAAAAGTTAGAAATGCCCATAGCATCATAATTTTATTTTATATTTATAAAGAAAAGAAGCAAAGTTTATATCATGAAAATGTATAGAAATAATGGTGTTTTATTTTAAATGTTTTTAATAAATTGTAAAATATCTCAACTAGCTTAGGCTATTAAAAATTCATCAATACATAGCATTGGCTTTAGAGTATTAAAAAGAATGCAGGTATACTGTTTCATGCCTATAAAACTGTCATTACAGTCTAAGTACATATTTAGTAATTTTCAAAGAAAATCTGGTATATTGATAAAGGGTAATGGTAGGTATATGCCGTTTGGGGACATAAAGTGGACTTAAATTATATGTAGAGAAAAGTTTGAGAAATGTCATGAGGGACTTGTTGTTCTTAGTATAGTAATGAGAAGACTATTGGGTGGTCAGTTTCATAAATTGGCATTACCCAGCATGGTCTGGAGTCTTTATCAGATAAATGTTTTATCAGGTATATGTCCCAGATTCAATTAAAAATTATGTTACACAGTACTTTTCTTATATTTAATTTAATATTTATTTATTTAAGCTCTATGGTTAAAATTTATTTATTGTTGGATATAAGTCAGAATGTATACCATCCTTCACCAGTACATTTTCCACTTACCATAAACTATGTTTTCAATTTCCCTCTCATTTTCTATTTCCCTACCCTTGCCTAGGGCAGGCAAGAAGCTTCTCTCTCTCTCTTTCTCTCCCTTTTCTTTCTGACACTTTGCTCTATTGTTAATGGAGTGGTACTTGAACTGTTAGTTTTTCCCCTTTCAGCACTGAATTTTTAGCAGAGCTATCAGTTCAATATATCTTTGTCCTAGTAGACCCTTCTCTACTCTAGTACACTCACGACTCTGTGTCGAGTTTTCTAGCCTGTGTTGGACCTTCTGATCTTTGTCTCTATTGTCTCTGAGGATTATGCTAAAGAAAGGAAAGCTGTCAAATCTTTAAATATAAATCTCAATCTTTGATTTTGCTAGCTTTTATTTATTTATTTTTTTGCTACCTTTTCAATGTGTGTATATAGAGGGCATACAGTGCTAAGGTGGCCAAGGGTTCAATTCTGGCACATGTTATTCAACATGATTGAATTCCTGGCTTAAGTGGTTCTGTGTACACCAGACACCAAGGTAGAGCTGGGAGCCACCATGATATACAAAGCAGATTCCAGATGTCAATCTTGAGAATTCAGTGTACCAGACATAAACTTTGAGATTGCACTCTAGCCTCCTGATTGTTATTTTGTTAACCTCAGAGACTCAATCTACTATTTTAGTAGAGAGAGGAAAGAAATGGGACAAACTATGTAAAAAAGATTTGCTTACTCAATCACATTTAAAATACTACAAAATTACAAATATCTAAACACTTTGGCTTGTTTTAGTCACTGAATTTTGTTCAGCTCAATTGGTCTAATATTTTCTATGTATATTAAACATAATTTATATATTTACTTTTGAAAGCATGAATGGCATTTACTTAGTTTTTAAATAAAAATAGTTCTTGATATTTAATTTTGAGAATAAGCAATTACTTTATGAAAAATCCTATTTAAGTTCATAGGGGGGTTGAGATATAGCTATATTATTTTAATGGAAGCCACTTACTTTTAAATAAATTTATAGAAGTTAATACACCAATAGTAGTTATAATTAGACTAAATTAGCATTTGACTGCATGAAAAACATTTGCTTTTTATCACTGAAATTGACAGAGTAAGTAGAATCAAGGGCTTGAATATGTACATACACGCTTAATCAGTTTAAAAAAGACAATCAAAGTTAGCTTTTTAGGAACTCAGGAAACAGTCACAGGTTTTAGAATCCAAAATGATGCTGAGTCAGAAAAGGTTAACAAAGTTAAAACTCAAAAAGAAAGGTAAATTTGACATCTTTACTATTTCTTAGGACACCACATACTTGGTTCAACATTAATTTTGATTATAGCAGTCTCTGCTCCCTGCTTGGGGCTAAGTATTTTGTTCTAAAGAGAATTAAAAAAAAAAAAGCAACAAAATAAATAATGAATGTTTGTTTTAATCAGTATCAGAGCTAACAGGAACAATTATACAAAGTGTTTTCTTGAGGATCGTTAAAATCAGAACTTCTCAAAGAATATATAACTTAAAATTACTTTCTTTAAATAAATTAAAAGGGAAATAAGCAGAGTATTTATGCTTGGGGACAAAAATCGCCATGAAATTCAAATGATAGTCATCTAAGTAGGAAAACTAGGAAGAGAATTTCTTTGGAGATGGGACAATAACAATGTACATTAATATAGGAAAACTTAGTGAACTAAGGGCATAACATAAGTTCAGAAGAGTTCAGAAAAACATAATATCTAAACTAATTGCTGTTTAGTATCTCCAGAAAGTGAAATTTTGAAGAAATTAGTCAGAGAAATTCTGATCAGCCATTGTAAGGATTTATGCATTCACCTAGTGGATTTTGACTCTTTCTGAAGTAAACATTTTTTTTCTGTTGATAATGATCATAACTCATCCTCTTTCTGAGAATAATAATTTTCTACTATGTGTAATTTTTTAAAAGGTTTCTTCTATTTGACATATAGGATGCTTCCTGATCTATGAACCATTTAATTAACTCAATTTACTTTTTAAAATTAACCTTGTTGAAATTAAATAGGACTGAGACAGGTCAAAAGAAAATCTGAAAATGTATATATAAAGGTGCTTTTATGAACATTTGATCTAAATGAATATTTATGTTTTTAATCATCAAATATTATATTATATTGAGTATTTTAAAAACAGTGTAAACTCACATTTAAGAATTTATTATATATTATATCTTATGAAACATTTCTTACCTAGTAAAGCATTCATTTTTTGATTACTCAGCTATTATCTGTGCCATTAAGAGAAAGCAGAAAATTTGTGATTCTTATTCACTGCTTAAAATGTGCATGACAAAGAAACAGCGCACATTTTTATTATAATCTATCAAAAATATACAAGATCAAATAGTAGAGCATTCAGAAAAGGTAAATTAAGGTCCTTTTATGTGATTCAGACTTCACATAAACATTAAATATTTCTTATATCACACATGGTATTGCCCTATTTAGGTACTCAAGAGCTAATTCTATAGATGGTTTTTACTAAACTATTCTTAACAAGAAAAAACATATAGCTGCATCAAAAAGGAGAAGAAATGAACATACATTCTCAAAGAAGAAATACAAATAGCCAAAAAGCACATGAAAACATGCTCCGCATCACTAATCATCAGGGAGATGCAAATCAAAACAACAGTGAGGTACCATCTCAAGCACGCATCACAAAGAGCAAGAACAATCAATGCTGGCTGGGATGTGGGGAGAAAGGAACTCTTATTCACTGCTGGTGGGAATGCCTTCTAGTCAAGCCCCTATGGAAAACAACATAGAGATTCCTCAAAAAACTGGAAATCGAGCTCCTATTTGACACAGCTATACCACACATAGGGATATACCCTAGGAACACAAAACATTAATTCACTAAACTATTAGCTGTAAATTTCTCTAGTGAAACTGTAAGTATCACAGTCAAGAAACTTAAGTCATTACCTAGGACGTTGAGTCAATTACTAAAGAGCTAGAACACTCCAAGTTATAACATTGGCAACATGACTCCCAGAATTGTAGGTCTACAAGGAATCCAGGTACTGGGTCTCTTAATTCCTCCTTAAAAATTAAATTAAGAATTAATGAGGGCAACAGAATAAATATTAATTCCAAACGATATCCTTAATCTTAAAATATCTTGCTACAAGAAAACAATATTAATGAATTATATACGTAGAGAATGGCAATTTATTTGTAGTGTAGAAAAGATTTGTTGGGACTTAGAAATAGATATTTTGGAGGCTGGAGTGATAGTTCATAGAGTAGAGTGTTTGTCTTGGAAACAACCTAACCTGGGTTAGACCCTGGAATCACAAATGGCCCCATAAACCAGGAGTGGCTCTGGGTACAAAGCCAGCAGCAGCCTTTTTAGCACTACCAGGTGTAACTTACAACCACACTCACACACAAAAATATTGTGTCGAATACAAAGTGTATTGTATGGGGAACTTCTTCATTCTTATTCAACAGAGACTTAAACCAGTGACTTCGCAGAAAACAAACTGTAGTAAGATAAATGCTATCAAAGCAGTTTTATATTGCACAACACAGGAAGATAATGAAATCCACATTTTGTGATATATTTTCTGAATATGTTGGTAAGAATAATTCAAGTGTGCCAATCAGGATGCTGATTGAGTCATGGGGTTGATGATGTTCCATTAACAGAGAGAAGAATCTGATTGCAAGAATCAGAGTTGGTAGTAATTTTCTCTTGAGAAATCAGTTTTATTTCCTGGGGTAGGAGGAGGGATATAAAACAAAAATAAATTGATTTTCCTTTTCTTTGCCATAAAATGTTTTAAAAATGCTTACAGTTTAGGATGAACAGATCATATGATCTTTCCATATGGAAAATAGCTATATATAGTTTTTTAAACCAAAATTTCTTTTTAGAACTTCCAGCAGACTTACTTAAACAACACCCATAAGTATGTCTATTCTTTTAGTGTGAAAAATAACTTTATTTTGATGCGATTTCCATATTTCATGCAGACTTTAATATAATTATTACTAATACTCATGTTTATGTTTTGTTAAATTTTCAGGACATGTTATTACTTAATTTATAAATTTATAAATTATATCATTTTAATTTTTTAATTTTACAAAAATCTAAAATCTTTCTTTGCATCACCAGATAAAATTACCTATTATATAAAATGGCAAGATAAGCTACTTGTGTTATTAGGTCTGTGAATTACTATCTCTCAGTACCTCTTAACAGTACTTTGAGATAACTAACACTGTAATTTTAGTATATTGATTGTATAAATTGTATAAAAGTTCAAACATTTTACTTGTACATAAAATCTATAGCTAGAATCATAAAAGTTATGTAAAAGCAGATTACTATTGATTTCTGGTTTAATTATTTCAGTTGAAATATAAAGCAGTATTATAAACTACAAAGTAAAATATTGAGTATTTTTAGTTTTAAAAGCTATCATTGTGCTATTTGCAATAATGCATAAATATATTTAAAATATGTCTCACTCTTGCTACATCAGTTCTCAGAAGTCTTTTAACTGGTTTGTGGTAATATATAGAGCATACTTAGAATATTATTGTTTTCTGTAATAAGAGTTAAATTTTTAAATAACATTTTTTAAATTGAATCATTGATTAAATAGGAGAAAGAGATTTGAATGAGATTAAAAGGAAATCTCAGAAAATGTACACTGGTGATGGTTATGTACATTGTATGACTGTAACTCAATCATGGACAATTATATCTGTTGAAAATTATATTATGAAGAACCTTGTAACGACAGTGTTTAAATAAAAAGTAAAATAAAAGGTTTTAAGATTATTGTAAAAAGGAGAGATAGTAGGTATATTTCACTTGAGGTGGTATTTTGAACTGTTTTTATTAAATCATTGACAGTTGCATACATTATGGATAAAAAAGGCTGATTAGATACTAACAATTGAATATATCTTTGTAGTTTGGTCAATTAAAAATTCTGTACTATTATGTTTTATACAAAATTTTATATATGCACTATGTTTTAATATTCTCTCACAAATATAAAATTATATGTTATATTATGTTGCTTTGACTTATTCCATTAATGTACAAGCAATTTTATATTATTTATAAGGCATAACACTTCAAATAAATTATAATTTTGACATTTGTAATAAGAGGCAATTTGCTGACACTTTATAATCATATCTGATACTTTACTATTATATATCATAGAATTGGCACTTATTTATTTGTGGAATTATTATTTCAGTAAACATTGCTTGAAAATTAAATTGCATATGATTAAGATCAAAGTGTTAAAATATGCCCTTCTCAGGTTTTGAAAGCCATCTAGAAATTGGAAAAATTATTGAATCATATATGAGATTTTGAAGAATTTCCTGAATCATCTAAAAAAAAGTTAATGTAATATATACAAAAGTAAAATAAATATTTATTTATCTTCCATATTATATTAGGTAATCAAGATACACAACACTTTTCATTGACTTTTAATTCAATAGAATTATATTTTACTTTAATATTTTAATTTATTTAAAAATATAAATAAAAACCTTAAACTTGCTCTATATTGGTTATGGTGAATATACATCAGTACAAAATGTTTTCTACCATTTAAAAAAATTATTTTGTTTTATTTTTGATCACACGCAGAAATGCTCTGGGGCTACTTCTGGTTCTACTCTCAGAAATCGCTCCTGGCAGGGACGAGGGACAATTTGAGATACCGGGATTCAAGCCACATTCTGCATGCAAGGAAAATGCCCTACTTCCATGCTATCTCTCCAGCTTCCTTTTAAATATTGTTTTATAGAACTATTTCATAATATTATATTTAGAGAATAGTTTTAAAGTTAATACAGAGGTTTTATGTGTACCACATCCAATTTCCCTTTTTTCTAAGATTTTCCATTGGCATTGTACCTTTGTCACGACTAGTAAAAAATGACAATATTTTATTAAATAAAGCATATTTATTATTTTAATATTACATATTTATTGTGGACATGTTGGTTTGGAGTTGTTCATAATACAGCTATTTTTAGAATTCAATATTCCAACATCAACCATACTGCCAATGTAACATTCTCTCAGTTCATCTGTTTTTCAATCCCCCCAAAGCCTGCCCCTAGGCAAGTTCAAATAATTGACTTAATATTACTTGGTACAACTAAATAGTAACGGAATTTTAGGCACATATATATGGAATGGTTATTATAGAATTAATTGTAATACATAACACTTCATATTAAGGAAAACTTTGTTTCAAAATTATTAACTGTTTTACCTAGTATAGGTAAAATTTGTAAGGTTTAATCACTAAAAGTTTATTCCCAAACCTTCTCTTCCATATTGCACTGACTGAAAGGAAGCATGCAAATGAAAAACAAGAAGCTGTTTAATTTTCAATGATGTAGTTTTTATATAAAATGTTTCAAAGAGTGTATGGGAATTTCTTATTCTAAATTAACTTATCAATTTAATAATTTATATAATATATAAACAATTATATAAGTATATATTATATCTATATAATAAATATATTTAATAAATAAGCAAATATTTATAATAAATATAATATATTTAATATATTAGTATATATGTTTACATATATTTATATATAAATATATAGTATATTTATAATATACCTACTTGTATAGAAAAATTTGAATTATCACATAAGGTTACATTATTTTAATGTTAAAGACTTAGATTTTGCTCTGGGACTTGTTTTATTGACACCCATATTTCATTGGCTTTTCTCCATCAATGTAGATATTTTTGTTATATGAACTTTCTGGTACTAGCAGGATGCTTAATGGTCATTTGGTGTATTCCTTGCTCTAGCACAAGTTTCTTCTTTCCAATTAAAAGAAAATGGTATGAAGAGTAAGCTGGAAACCAACCCAAGATAATCATAAGTTTAATAGTATATATCAATAATTCAAAGACCCTCAATAAACAGAGTAAGATATGCTAGCCTGCATTGATTATTACAAAATGAAAGCAGCAATAATATCTTCAGAATTATTTATCTTATTATTTATAGGCTGTATTCAGAATAGCTGAAGTGGGAATAAAAGCAACATGCTATATTTCTCACACAATGAGCAGGATTTAGATTATTAGCTTGAGTATATGGTAGTATAGGGAATTTCTAAATTTTGACAGAAGTATATTTGGCATTTCCCATTATAAATATGCATTATATGTTCTCTCTATAATATTTTGAAATATCACTAAATATTTTATCTATTCAATATGCATGATTCAAACCACAAAATATTCACATCTAATAATTTGGGGTCAAATAATATAATTGTAATAATTTCACAAAAATTTAAAACTTAATTTGAAAAATAATAGTAAACACCACTCACTATGCAGAAATAATCCTTATTGTAAGACAAAGTACTGAGAAATTCTGAGAAATCAGCATAATGTGGTCAGAGTGATACTCCTTGGGTTGGGTACTTGCCTTGCTAGTGGCTTACCAGTGATTCATCTCTGAACCAGGTGCCACATTTAATTCTCTTTGCAAAGCCAGGACTTATCCCTGATTCATGAGCCAGAAGTAAACTTGAGAAAGCCAGAATGATCTTGAACAAATAAAAACAAAGGAATCTACCTGAGGGAATATGAAATTAATTGACCACTCTATGGCTCTACCATCGAACTACCATAGAAATGGCCTAACATTTCTAAAGATATTTTTTATTATTATTTTTATATGAATTATATCTGTGGCCCTGAAAAATTATTTTGATTATACAAGTCTAACATTTTCTAACCAATTGATTTGTTCTCTAAAAAAACTCTGTCTCATTTATCCCTGACTATGCTTAGAGATCACTTGTATTTATGGGATCATATTGTGATGCATGACGATCTGGGGATTGAGCCAGGGTTTGATGTACAAAAGGCAAGTAACTTAACACTTGTACTATCATTCCAGCATTGTAATTTTATTTTATTTTGCTTATATGGCAATGAAACTATGTCTTTGCACTTATAATCATAAAATAGATATTTATTTTAAACAATATCTATCAGATAGAGGTATGCATTTAATATTCATGCTTTAAAATTATTTTAAAACTAATTTAATTTTTTTTCAATTTGGTGGAAGGTTGAGTAATCACAACATCATAAATAATACCAGGCTTACACCTGCCTCTGTACACTAGGATCTCTCCTGGTGGTGAGAGGGGACATAAGAAATATTAAAAAGGATCAATTGGGTTAAGGCAAATACCCTACCCATCACATTATGTCTCTCCCCCAAAAGTTAATTTTTTCATCATGAAGTCATACTTGCCCATGTGCATAGACTAGGTTTGCTTATTCATTCAATAATTGAAAGCAATTTCAATTATCTGCCCTAAATGTTGCTCCCTGCTATAAACCATTTTATGTAGGTTTTACAGAAATAAGGTTCTTTTGTTATTGTGATTGTTGTTTGTTTCCTTCTTTTTTTTTTTTTTTGAAGGGGTACACACCTAATTATGTGCAGGACTTCTTCTTTGCTCTCCACTAAGGGATAATCCCTGGCATAACTCAGTAACCATATGGAATACAAGGGAAGGAACCAAAGTAAGCTGTAAACAAGACGATATACAATGTACCTATTTATCCCTTAAGCCCCTAAGTTTTAAATATAGCTAGGAGGACAATTGCTGTATTATATGGGTTATTAAGTTAAAAAATAGTTTGATCCTGAAGCAATAGTATGGGAGTAGGGGATTTTCCTAACACGTGGATAACCAGATTGAATCTTTGGTATCCCATATGGTCCCACAAACCTGCCAAGAGTTATTTCTCAATGAAGAGACAGTAGTAAGCACTGAGCACCACCTGGTGTGACTCTAAACCCCCCTAAACATTGTCTTAAATAATTAGTATGCCATATTATATCACTACAAATAATTCTGATCATGAGATCATTTACAATTGGCATTAATAACTATCATTAAGTGGATTTGGATTTAACTTATACTAGATGTCAAGTAGTACTTCATTATTTTAACTTACAATTCACTAACCAATATTTATTTATACATTTTTCCTATGTATATTTCTCAATTCACATTTCTTTCTACTTATTGGATAAATTTGTACTTCTTGCCTGGTACCAGATTATCTTGGGTAGAATTCCCAACATATGTTTTCTAAAATTTAGTATCAGTCCTTCACTATAATACTACTTCAATTATTTTTTGGTTTTCTTTGTATGGCCATTTAGGTTTTCTTAAAACCTTTTAGTAAAAAAGTGCCCATTTTCTCACACTCAACTATGAGGTTATTTCTTTGTATTTTTTGAGATACTGTTAGTCAAAATTTTGCCATGCTTGGATACTTCTTATTCTGTGACAAAAAAGTAATTATGCAGAAGAGGTAGGCTTCATGAAATGTCTGTGTATTTTAACAGGTCAATTGAAACAGTCAAGTGGAAAAGCCAAGACTGCTTTTTTACTGGTGCTTTTATGGAAGGCTTTTATAACGAATCTCTGGGATGAATCCGCCTTTAGAGAAACACCTTAAGATTCAAAAGTCTTTGTTCAGCTTCAGGCCTTGTGTGTCCTGCCTAGTTAAGACAAACTAAAAGTTAGCAGCAGATAGAAATTACACCCAAACTGTAAAAGAATTTTGACAATGTCTTTCAGTAAATGCAAAAAGAAATAGATAAAAGTGATAGCATAATGCAATATAATAATCACAGTGTCATCAACAAAATTGCTCAGAATTTTGAAAATATTTCCCAATATGTCCAGTTTCCTGGGATATTCTTTAGATTTATTTTGTATTTTTTTGTATTGTTAATTTTTGGCTTATTCACAAAAATGCACATGGTTTACTCCTATTTATGCCCTCAGGAATCATTCCTAGTAGACATAGGTTTGAAGGGATTAACCTAGATTTTGGGAAAGCTTCTTAGGTTAGCTTCTTAAAAGGGATTGTTCTTGTACTGTACTTCCTGTCTAGTCACTAAATTCATATATATGTATAAAACTATATAATATAGAATTATATCTTATACAAGATTATATAAAATATATAATTATTAAGTAGTACATGGGTATGTAATTAGATCTATAAATATAATAATATTATATGTGATATAAGTATGTGCTATATAATATATTGTTTATATAGTATAGATAATACTTAAACATAGTTGTTACAAGATTGTTCATAATACAGTTGCTTTTTGCAAAGATAAAGTTGCTCATAATACAGTTACATGTTATACAATGTACAAAATCCATTACCAGTGCACAAATAAATGTCCTTGGTTTCCACTTACCCTCCTCTATTACTGTCTCTGGGAATTCATTTTTCTTTTTCTTCTCTCTTCCTTTTTAATTCTTATTAAACACTTTGGTTTGCAATACAGTGCATATTTACACCACCAATGTTCTCAGTTTTCCTCCCACACACCCTCCCTGCTGCCTCTGCAGCTGGCATTTTATTTCTCTCTCACTCTTTTCTTAAATTATTATTGGCACTGTGGTTTGCACTAGTGCTAACTAAGGAGCATTATGCACATCACTTTATCCCCTTTTAGTACCCAGTTCTTGTCCAGAGTGTTCAGTTTAAATCATTACTATCATCATAGGGTGTTCACTACCCTAACAACACTCACTACTCTTTGTGGCAAGCTTCCTCAATGGATTGAGTCTCCTGATGCTCATCTCTATCTTTTCTAGATATTATTACCAGACTCTGTATTATTTTTCATATACCCCCACAAATGAGTGCTATTATTCTGACACATTTCACTCAGCATACTGCTCTCAATATCATACATATATAAGCAAAATTCATGACTTAGTTTTTTTCCTACCAGCTTCATAATAATCGATTGCGCAGATGCACCACAGTTTTTTTAGTCACTCATCTGTTTTCAGGCACTTGGGTTGTTTTCAGATTTGGGCAATTTTAAATAGTTCTGGAACAAGCATAAGGATCCATAGGGCTTTGAGCGTGGTATTTTGGGGGTCCCTAGGTTTTATTGGTAGGAGTGGTTTGATGGATCATATGGAAGCTCAATTTCCATTTTTTTTTAGTAATATCTATATCATTTTCCAAAAAGGCTGCATCGGTCTACAGTATCACCAGTAGTGAATAAGAGTCCCTTTCTCCCTATGTCCAAGTCAGCACTGATTGGTTTTTTTTCTTATTCTTTGTGATGTGTGCTAGTCGTTGTGGTGTGAGATGATATTGTATTGTTGTTTTAATTTGCATCTCCCTGATCATTAGTGATGTGGAGCATTTCTTTTAGTGTCTTCTGACCATCTATATTTTTTCTTTGAAGAAATGTCTGTTCATTTCTTCTCTCCAATTTTGGATGGGGTTATATGTTTTACTCTTCTTGCTAGTTTTTTTCAATGCCTGTATATCTTAGATATTTTCTTAATTTAATGAGGACCCAAGATTATTTTTAATAATCACTGTATATGTTAATTGTGGTTTTCTACTTTGTTCTATTGATGTGGTGGATGCCAATAATTAGATTTTTAAAAGTTAAGGGGCTGGAGCAATAGCACAATGGTAGGACATTTGCCTTGCAATCAGACTACCTAAGACTGACCCAGTTTTAATTCCCAGCAACCCATATAGTCCCCAGAGCTTCCAGGAGCAATTTTTGAGCACAGAGCCAGGAATAATCCCTGAGTGCTGCTGGGTGTGGCCTCAAAAAAACAAACTAAATAAAATTTGAAGCATTTTTTCAAATGTTGAACAAGTTTTATCTGTTTAGGAAAAAGTTATTTTCAAGCTACAAACTATTATTAATTGATATTAGCCGATGAAATATTTTTACATTGGTCAGAGATATTTAATTATAATTTGTTATGTTTCTAGTTAATTAGTTTAGTTATAGAAATTGTTACTATTGTTATTTCTATTGTTATAGAAATTATACTTATAGAAAAATTTAAAATTGTTTTTGTAGAAACAAAAGGAAGTAAAACTCCTAATAATGAACTTTTCTATATGAATTATATCATTGCAATTTATTTAATTTTTGATTATTGATCAAATATTTCTATCATTTTAAGTGAAAATAAAAAACATAACTATGTTTTATAAGAAACGAATACATTTTTATATAATACATTATACAAAGAACAATACAAAGTAATTCTTTTTTTTTTTTTTGGTTTTTGGGTCACATCCAGCAGCGCTCAGGGGCTACTCCTGGCTCTACACTCAGAAATAGAGAAATTGTCTGGCTTGGGGGACCATATGGGATGCCGGGATTCAAACCACCATAATTCTGCGTGCAAGGCAAATGCCTTACCTCCATGCTATCTCTCTGACCCCCAAAGTAAATTATTAATTAAATCTACAATTATTTAATTTTATTTCTTTTTATGAGACAAAAAAACAAAAGGGACAAGTATCTGCTATAATAATTTTTGAATATATTCTGATTTTAGTATGATATTAAACTATTCAACACATCTGGTTAGTTCTTATTTAAACTTTTATTCTACTTAAAGTACATAAAGTATTAAAATATATAAAATATTAGAACACTTTAAATTTTTACTGTTTAGATATATTTGTATGTTTTGTGTATTATTATAGAACTTCTTTATTATATTGTTCAGTAATATTAAAACATCTCCATGACTGAGCTAATAGAGTACGTAAAACCAGAAGGACAAAGAGAAAATAAAGTGAATAAAGAGAAATACATATAGGTAGATGACTTTGGGATTCTACATATAGATATGTGATAGATATCATTAAAATAAAAATATGTAGAAAGACAATGCTACAAAGAAAGCAATTGAAGGCAGAAAAAGGAAACAAGAAGAAAGAAAGAAAGAAAGAAAGAAAGAAAGAAAGAAAGAAAAGAAAGAAAGAAAGAAAGAAAGAAAAGAAAGAAAAGAAAGAAAGAAAGAAAAGAAAGAAAGAAAAGAAGGAAAGAAGAAAGGACAAAAGAAGGAAGGAAGGAAAAGAAAGAAATAAAGGGAAGGAAAGAAGGAAAGAAGAATAAAAGAAGAAAGAGGAAAGAAAAAGAAAGAAAGAAAGAAGAAAGAAAGAAAGAAAGAAAGAAAGAAAGAAAGAAAGAAAGAAAGAAAGAAAGAAAGAAAGAAAGAAAGAAAGAAAGAAAGAAAGAAAGAAAGAAAGAGAAAGAAAGAAAGAAAGAAAGAAGGAAGGAAGGAAGGAAGGAAGGAAGGAAGGAAGGAAGGAAGGAAGGAAGGAAGGAAGGAAGGAAGGAAGGAAGGAAGGAGGGAGGGAGGGAGGAAGAAGGAAGGAAGGAAGGAAGGAGGGAGGGAGGGAGGAAGAAGGAAGGAAGAAAGAAAGAAAGAAAGAAAGAAAGAAAGAAAGAAAGAAAGAAAGAAAGAAAGAAAGAAAGAAAGAAAGAAAGAAGGAAGGAAGGAAGGAAGGAAGGAAGGAAGGAAGGAAGGAAGGAAGGAAGGAAGGGAGGGAGGAAGTAGGAAGGGAGGAAGAAGGAAGGAAGGAGGGAGGGAGGGAGGGAGGAAGAAGGAAGGAAAGAAAGAAAGAAAGAAAGAAAGAAAGAAAGAGAAAGAAAGAAAGAAAGAAAGAAAGAAAGAAAGAAAGAAAGAAAGAAAGAAAGAAAGAAAGAAAGAAAGAAAGAAAGAAAGAAAGAAAGAAAGAAAGAAAGAAAAAGGAAGAAAGAAAGAAGGGAGGAAGAAAAAGAAGAAAGAAGGAAGGAAGGAAGAAAAAAGAAAGAAGGAAAAAGCAGATAGCAAGAATATAGTGACAGAGACAAATCAAAACATTAAGTAATATATGCAGAGTATAAAATACATAAAATGAGCCTTGATATAAATTTAAGTTATCCTAAGTAGAAGAAATGTAGATATATCATTTTAAATGATAATAATTATATTTTTTCTTGATGTGGAGAAGTAATATGTTATAGAAAGTTATAATTCCCTAAATTCTCTGAGGAAAATTAAAGTATTTCTATTTTGAAACATAATAGGATTTGGGCTCCATAATTATTTGCTATGTAAAAACAGCTTCTCTTCTTATATTCAAAATTCCTTAATGCTAAATGAAAACAAATTAATATATTTTCTGGGATAAATTTATACACAAAATTGTAATGACAGAAGACTAAATGTATTGAATTTGATTGAGAGTCTATAGGGTAACAAGAAAATGTGTACATCTTAAAAGGTAACTAAAGATTTACTGTTGCCCCCCAAAAATCCCATGTTTAATTATTAGAATACTAATATTTTAAGAATAGAATAAAAGTTTATTAAATTTATTATTTAATGAAGGTATAATGGACAATTGATGAAATCACATGTGATGAAGTATAACATGTAATTATATTTAATGATTAAAATAATGGTGCATATAGAGATATATAGTTCTGCCATTTTAGCTATTGCATAATATTGTAGCTCAGTGTGAACATATATATATGTATATATGTGTGTATATGTGTGTGTTTGCTCTAAGAAATGTACATGCAAATACATGACACTATGAAGCTGTTATTCTTAAGTCTGCGGAGTCATTAACTTAGTTTCTCATATGTAATCAGTATCTTTTATCTTAATGGCTAGACTGTTCAATCCTGGATTGCTCAGCTGAGTCTTCCAGAAACAACATCAATTACATACAAATGCCATGATCATTTTTCTCTGTGGACCATCTGTCCTCTTAGAACTTATAATCTGATGAAAAACTTTCTTCACACAGACTGGCACACAGCTGTCAGATGGAAACTACTTGTGATCACCATGACCCAGCCTACATTTAAACAATAGGACAAATAATAAAACTTGTTTTTTACTATTTATCAGTATTACTTCAGAAAGAAGTGAGAGGATTACAGGCATTGAACCAGAGGTAATTGGTTAAGTTTTATTCTGAGTTGCATAGCTAGATATACAGATGAACCATAATTATATTTTAATGTTTTTGTGTTCTTTATAAGAACTACCTCTTCTGCTATCATATATTTAATTAATAATGTATAAATATTTACTTAGAAATTTAGATGATACATATCTAAAAATGTTTTTATATAAAAGTTAAAAATTCAAAGAGATAAAGACTGTAAATATTCTACAAATAAAATAACTATATTTAAATAAAGGAAGATGTAATAATATATTGAGAGTATGATATATATTATTTATATTTTACAAAAGATAATATTTTGAAGAAGCAAATAAATGTTATAATATTTTCACTTTCTAAAGAAAAGTCTAGAGAAAAAATAGTGAGATGTAATTGTATATTATGTATATATTTTGTATGACACCTTTAGAATAAATGACTCTTAATACAGAAAATTAATGAAAATAGTAAGCTGAGTTAATTTATTTTATTCAATATTTTTCCAAACTATTTGAGGTGAAGATAATGATGCTGTATAGTTCTTGAGTTATTAGTGACCTAAAAGCCACATTTATTAAATTTATTACTAAAAATGTGCTTTAAAAATAAAAACCTGTAACATATTTATAGTTTTTATTGAATAATAAACTGAATATTACATAAAATATTACCTCTGATATCAAATATTTTACCTACTTTTCTAATCATTGCTTTGCTTTACTTAATGTGAATGTAGGGGTTATTTTTTTTATTAATATTTACTTTATCTGAAATGTGTTTCTCTGATTACCTTTTACATCTATTATAAAGAAATAGAATAATGAGCAAATCTATAACCTAGTTATAAAATTAAAAATAAGATAATAATTTTATCATTTCTAGCTTTATGGTTTTAGAAAAATTACTTCCTTCCATTTACTAAGAGTTTCAATCTTAAAGAAAATATGTGTTTTTAAGGTCATGGTTTATTTACTATAAATAGAAATCCTCTCTAGTTGATATAAAATATTTCATCTCACTATTGTTATTGAAATTAAAAATAGGTTAAAGTTTATTTAGTTAATAATAAATTTACCAAATTTTATTATTTTTAATTATTTTGAAAAAGACATGACTATTTTTATAATATTGATTGTACTCATATTATTTAACAATCATCATTGTTCACCTGAAAATGACTAAAATTTGTGTAAATATAGTGTGGTTATTATTGATTAAATCTGTATACTTTCAGTTTATGGAACAATAACTCAAATGCTGCTATACCTAATTTTTGAGTCATAAAATACAAAACCGTAGTATTCATTCTTATATTTGGTGCCCCTTATATATTTTCTACATCATACTTTATCTTCACAATTTTTTACTTTATGATACAAATTGTGCTTTTCGGGGCAAGAGCGATAGCACAGCATAGGCATTTGCTTTGCAAGTAGCCAACCAAGTATGGATAGGTTAGGTCCCACACGTCTTAGATTGTCTCCAAACTGCCAGAAGTAACCTATAAAAAAAATTAGTGTTTTTCTAAGCGTTTCAAAAGTTCAACCCAGGTTAGCCCTGGCATTTCAGAGTGCAGAGCTATGATGAATCTATGAGCATTGCCAGGTGTAAACCCCAAACCAAAGATAAAGTAAAATATGCATTTAACATGTTAAATAATTTTTAAAATGATATGATACTATATTTATAAGGTTATATAAAATATGGAATTTTATCTTACTACTGGTGAAAATGTTAAAAAAAAGTATTATATGGATCTTTTCTTCTGGTTGAAAGAATATTATTTTCCATTTTAATGTTCTATGAGAGCTCATGGTCAAAATAATGAGAATGTATGAGGGAAATAGAAAGCCTGTCTAGAGTACAGGCGCGAGTTGGGTGGGGAGGAGTGAGATTTGGGTCATTGGTAATGGGAATTTTGCACTGGTGATGGGTGGTGTTCTTTACATGACTGAAACCCAAACACAATCATGTATGTAATAAAATTGTTTAAATAAAAAATTTATAAAGATTAGCATATTTCACTCTTTCAAGGTTCAATATAATCCAATCAATAAGAGTAAAAATGATAATTTTAAGCTATTTAAAACTGACAGATATGAGAAATTCAGATGTAAAATTTGTGAGGATAACTTTCTAAATGTGTACTATTTAGGCAAAAGTAGGATATCAAGAGTAAGAGATGTCCATTATAGAGTTCTCTAAAAATGAGATAGAATTTCAAGTGTTACAGTCTATGGTCATACCATACTGAAAGTGCCTGATCTCATCTGATCTCAGAAGAATTTCAAGTGTCATATAATTAAGTAATTAAATAAACCACTTTCACTTAAATATTTTTTCTCAGAGCTTTATATGAGCAGAGTAATGTTTCCATAATAAGTCTATCAAGCAATTTTATAATTATATCTGAAATATAACACATAGAATTTAGGGGAAATACAAATTTTTCATTAGTGACAAAATCTGGTTTCTTATGTTAGAAAAAGTATTTAATCTTTATTATTAAAATAATAATTTTAATTAGATTACATTTTGGGAGTCACAATTTTTAGCACTTTATACTAATCAACTAATTTCTCTTATGTGCATTAATTTCTTCTTATAATGCTGTCATTTTTACCTTTGTTTCTCTATAATGTGCATGTTTCACTGATTTTTTTTTATCAAACTTGATGGTCCTCAGGGTTACTTTTAGATATATGTTTAAGTTTCACTCCTGGTTGGATTATAGAGAACTATATATGGTGTCTGGAATTGAATCTGAATCAGCAACATGCAAGGCAAACACCTAAATGCCCCAGACATTTGATGGTTACTTTTAAAATATCTTCCCCCCCCATAATTACTGCTTAAAATTAATTGTTTGGCCCATATACAGTGATATTCATAATTTTTACTTTTGCTTTATTACTTCCTTGAATCTATTGATTAATAAATTAATAAAATATCTTTGCTTTGCCAATGCAAAGGGAAAAACTTTATTTTCAGAAGTTAAAGTTAGGGCTTGCTAGATGTAAAGAGAAATACACAGACAGAGACAGGGAAAAATAAATACAGAGAGACAGACAGTAACAAACAGAGGCAGGTCAAGAAGAATTTTAGATTTTTAATTCCTCCTATTCCAATGAGACAGGAGAGACATTCTCAATTGAGGTGAGTCTTCCATATACAATTATAATGTTCCATATGGTAAATCTCATCATCTAGGCTGTATAAAAATTAAAACAACAGTGATTTTTTTCATTTCATCACCACATTCTAGAGAGAATAGTATTTTTAAAAATATAAAACAACAAATATTTGCACAATTTGGTTTTAAGGGAACTATCATTCACTGCTGGGAAAAAATTCACCTAATCTTCTAACCACTATAAAAAACAAAATGGGGTTTTCAAAAAAAAAAAAATCAGGACTGGAAATCGGCTTGACCCAGTTACCACACCTTTAGGTATATATTAAAATAATAGTAATAGTAGTAACAATAATAATAATTTGAAGATATGTATGCATAGTTATATAAATAACTGTTCTTAATAAAAATAGTCAAGCATGAAAGCAGCCTAAATATGTAAAGACAGGTTAATGAATAAAGAATTATAATGAGAATGTATGAGGGAAATAGAAAGCCTGTCTAAAGTACAGGCAGGGATTGGGTGAGATTTGGGATATTGGTGATTGCAATGTTGCACTGGTGATGGGTGGTGTTCTTTACATGACTGAAACCCAAATACTATCATGTATGTAATCAAGGTGTTTAAATAAAATATATTAAAAAAAGAATTGATGTACATATACACAATAAAATATTATGCATCCAGTAAAAAAAAATGTCAGAGACCAGAAAGTCTATTACCATCTCTTGCCTTGCAAATATCTGACCTGAGTTAATTTCACAGAAGCCTATATTCTTCCTCCAAACCTATTGGGAGTAATTTCTGACACAGAGCCAGAAGTAAATTCTCAGAACAGGTGAGTATAGTCCAAAAACAAACAATAGCAACAACTAAACACCATGAAGTTCTCAGAAACTTTGCTGGAATTGAAGAGTATCAATATGAGCAAAATAAGCCAAAATACAAACAAATGTAGGATGATATCACTCAATTACAATATACAGAAGAACAAATTAAGGGCATGGACAATCTCATTAACAATCAACTTCAGATATTAGAACACAGACCTGAAAGTCTCAGATTAGGGGTAAAGAAAGAATGAGAAAAAATAAATTCCTGAATATAATAGGAAGTAAAAGCATGGGATCATGAATACATGAATTATAATATGGGAGTACAAACACAGCTGTCAATTAACTAACAATGGAGGCAGAAGTGGGAGGGTGGGTGGAACTTTTATCAGAATGGATATAAGTGGTGGGTGGGTCCTGGGTACACCTGAAGCAGGGGTTAATAGGACCTTTGTACACCACCTAGTTTAAGTAATATTTTAAGCAAAGGGGAATACAATAAGAAAATGCAGAGGAAACTGACTTTTTAACCTTCAGATTGTTACTTAAAGCAAAAACCATTTTAGGTGACAAAGAAGTGAAAATTAAGAGATAACAACTCACGATGACAGAATTTTGCAAGATTTTTCAGGTGAACTTGACTTCCATGTCCAATTTGTGAAGTCAATGCCCATTTAATTAAGGAATTAGATTCCTCTGAAGGGCATTCTTGTGACAGTCACCACTGCTTGATTATTCTTATTATTAAGAGAAACCTAATTTCTGATCCTGCAGTTAGCAACATGGTGTTTATATTACTCTAAAATGTTTATATAATATATAACTTTTCCTTATGTAATTCTGCCTTCTCACCTCCCCAGACATAAGTGTGAAGCATTCCCCAGCCCAGGGATAAACCTTTATAATTGTTGCCTCAACTTTCCTATTTGCTTTGGCCTTTGGAAATGAAGCCACTTAGTTTGTACTTGATCCAACCAAACTCAGTTATTCCTTTTTTCTCTTAGTATATGTCTTTTTCTCTACCTTTTTGGGGTTACTCAGGAACACATGAAAGTTTGAGCTCATCTTATGGCTCTTAAGGACAATTTATATCTGCTTATAGGTGGTCTCAACAATGTAGTATGGAATGTAAATTATCTGTGACTGATAGGCCAAAAAAAGATAAAGAAATTTATTTTTATGGCTGACTGAAAAGTCATGCAGAATCACATAGTGTGAACCCAAGTTTACTACACAGTTCTCAAAGTTCATGGTTATCCAGGAATTTAAAAATTTTATATATAATAGACATAGTGTATTTGTATATGTGTGTGTTTATATTGGTTTAAACTGATTATTCTTATATTCTGTGTATATTGTTTCAACTGTATACAAGATATTGCATATTGTGTTTACCTTTTTAATACTGATTATTTTTAACATTTTTGGAAATAAACCTAATTATGTGGGACATAATAAACAGTTTTAATTTGATTAATTTAGACCTTCTTTAAATTTTTCTTTAACCTAAATATATAATTTCTAGATTTGAGATATAAGTACGAATCTTTATTACTACAGAGTTTCAGAGCTACCCAAAAATAAGAAGTAAGAAGAGTAAATCCTATAATGGCTTCACTTTCAAACTCAGATTTTAGGTTATCATAGTTATTTGACATAACACTTTATAGAGGATAAATTCATATTTGAAATGCTATTAAGAGACAAAGTATCTTTTGGCTATGTCTAGATAACTAATATCCTGGTTGATCAAAAACTACATTTACATTTCTGCGCTCTGAGGTTGAAGTACTCTAGGCATGAACAAAATGCAATCTCTGAGATAATAATGTATCATTCATAATATATGTTAAAAGGGATGTCAGGCTATAGAAACTGATAGTTAAAATAGCCTATTTAACATAAAGGACTCAATTGTGAATTGAGAGTGTATGCAGTTATTTCAGTTCAAGGGGGAAAAATTTCTCTTTTCTAAAAAAAGAGAATTGAGTTGTTTGCCCAATAACAAGATTTATATTTTCTTTTTAAAATAGAGTTATCAGGACCGAGGGAGTTTTTAGTTCCTAACCTATTTTCATTATTTATTTATTTATCAGGGGTGGCTATACCTAAAAATCCCTCAGAGCTTACCACTGGCTCTGTGATGAGGGTTTGGGATCATATGTGCTTCCAAATGTCACTTGTACTAACCTTTATTCTATAGCTGCTTCCCCTTGATAGGTTTTCTTAACATAAAAGCTATCATCAACATTCTGATCCTAATAAAAGGGTGTTGTTGGCAAGGGATGGAAGGAATAAGGGAGATGCTCAAAGCAATGAAGTCTTTTTAGCACCACTTGTCTTTATGTACTGAATGTTTATAAAAGTTCTCCTAAATTGTAAAACCAAAACCCAAAACATCTTCAGAAATTACCATGTTGTCTTTGGGAGAAAAAGAAAGAACTCTTATTCTTAACAATGCATATTATTTTGAACACTACTTTAGGTTTTATAAAGTTCACTATTTCCACTGAAATTGAACTCAAGTTCAGGTGCTTGCTTCCTGAAGATCAGTATTCAAAAGATAAGAGTTGACATGTGAAAAACAGCTTTATTCAGAATACAGTAAACTGAAAATTGCTGAATTCAAGTCCAAATATCTATCTCAAATTGCCCGGTCAGAAGAAGTATTTATAGGAAAAGAAAACAGAGATGAACATTTTTTAAAGAAATTTGGATTACAGATTGAGAGATATCAGTATAACCATTAAAATTCCTGCTGAATTTATCCTATGAGGCACAATTCCAGTGTGACAGTAAGTAGTTCCCTGTCAAAGGTTTCTTTCCTCTTAACCTTTGGAAAAATCTAAAGTCAGTGTTCTTAATGTTCTCAACTATCCTTTTATTGATAAATTTTCTGGTTTTTAAAATAGCATTTAGCTCTATATTTTGGGGATTGGTTTCCACTATTATCGAAATTTCTTTCTTAGTAGCTACTCCCCTGAATTATGCATTTGGTAGTTTTTGTGATATATTTAGCCCCTCTTAATTTTGTGTGAACACCAGTATCTATTTTTTATTATTTTCAGTTTGGTTATTTCCCAGACACTAGGTATCCATAAATTTTTATTTGTCAGTACTATCCTGAAAACTTGAGAAGTACCACATAACTAAATTCTCTTTGCATCTTTCTTCTCTCTTTTATTCTATTCTATACGCTTAAATAGCCCTGGGCTTCTCGAATTCCCATTCCTTCTTCAAATAGAAGAAATCCATTGAACTCCCCAAGTCTTCTTTTTCTTTGAGAAACAGACTGAAAATACTGCTTCTGTAGTATTTGAAGTAATAAAAAAAATCTCATAAATTTTATTTCTACCTCCCAGTAATTTTTTCCTTTTGTTACCTGATACTCCATGTTTCTTCTATATCTTCTTTTTATAGTCAGGTAAAAGTGTGCCTAGTTCATTCCATGGGAGAAAAAGTTTAACTTAATCATGTTTTTAAAATCAAACTGTCACAAGACGTGAACAATAACCTAGAAACACTATTTCTCTCACTATGCTTTACGAGATATAAAAATACAAAATTCCTCGTTATATGCATTATTTTAAATAAGTATTATAATTCAAAACTATTTTTAAAAGAAAAGCATGTGCATATTCTTTAGGTGCACATATCTGACTGTCATTTTTCACTTCTTAAAAACTGAAAATCTACAAAGCTTAGCAGTGACCTTTCTCTTTTTTCTGTTTGTTTTTCAGGGCATCAGTAAACTTAAAATATATTTTATAACATTGTCTACATAATCAATATGGCTACTTTTTTGTAAGTAAGAAATTAAAATAGATTACCTACAATATCAGTAGTGTTCTATATAGTACTTCTAAAATGTGATCTGTCACTGAGAAGCTCAGTAGACTTAAATGAGTAATTTTTCTTTTACAGAAAGGCATTTTCAAAGTTGCTGACATCTTTAGAGACAATAACTCACTGTCAAAATACGCTGTCTAGAATTTTTTTTTTAAGATGAACAATATGTACCTATAAGCTAAGGGAGACGATAAAACAGTTGAACTGATTGCAAAACAAATGACATTTTTAAGGATAGAAGATAATGAAAAGGCCCATTTTAAAAAACTTTGTTTCTAGTAATATTCTGTATTTTAACTTTTACTGTTGTATTCATTTGTTATGAATACATATTTAATCAATATTAAAATTATGTATCAAAATTAATTAAATTTAAAATTGATTGTGATGACTTTTGTCACATTTAAATTCACAATTTTAGAAATACTGTCCCATTTTATGTTGCACTATTAAATTACAAAAATAATTAAGAAAAAAAAGAATTTGAGCCCGGAGAGATATCACAGCAGCGTTTGCCTTGCAAGCAGCCAATCCAGGACCAAAGGTGGTTGGTTCGAATCCCGGTGTCCCATATGGTCCCCCATGCCTGCCAGGAGCTATTTCTGAGCAGACAGCCAGGAGTATCCCCTGAGCACCGCCAGGTGTGGCCCAAAAAACAAAAAAAAAAAAAAGAAAGAAAAAAATAATTTGATATTATTATTACATATATTCCTTATTGCTCTTTTAACATTTTTCTGAGTGGTATTATGATATGTAATGCTAGCACTGTGAGGTAAATAGATGAAAATCTGGAAAAAGGAAGGAAATTGGAAGAGCTTTATCCGCATAAGGGAAGTGTAGAAAGTGATGGAGAATTCTGACATTCACACAAATCTCAGAGTGCAGAAACTGAAGCATAATGGTTAGTTTTGTTCAAGACTGTTCTTCAAAGGCACAACAGCCTTAAGTGCAATTTTGCTCTGTAAACCCACTTGCTTGAATGATTGCTTGCTTGCTTTTGCATTATAAGTCATGCAAACAAAATGGATCCTTTGTTCAGAGCTGAGAGTTGGCATGGCTACCAGATCTATTGGTCCAGGGGAATCCCAACTACCTTGGGTTGCAATCTGATTCATTGAACTTTTCCTAAGAGAATAGGATCTGAATTATTTATAAATATATGAATGTATAAGGATACCAAGTCAATTTTGCTATCTTCAAGGATGTTAGATAAGAGTAATAGAACTTTTTTATGTTACTTCTTTTGTTTTCTTAAAGAGTGTAACTCTGTACCTTCCTTGGAAACTTTTATTTTGTAATTATAGTTGTCTCAGCTATAATTTTGCTATACATAGAGAATTTCTCTAAAATCTAAATGTAGTTGTTTTGTTTTGTTTTTACCAATTCACTTATTTAAAAAAAATAAAACAAAAGATGTATATGTGAAATGAAGGTGTTTTAGTGACAGTGAGTGCTTTGATTGTCAGTTGGAACATTGGTAGAGACAAAGAGAATACTGAAAAGAAGCCATTCTATATTTTTCATGTTATCTTTGATTCTGGGTCTTTCTCAAAAGCTCTCCACCTTTTGGTTTGATTGGTATCTGATGGATTCTTTTGTGTATGTGTACATTACTTGGGGTGGCTTGCCAGATTTTAACCCTTTATTTTTGTCCTTCCCATATCCTCCATGACACCTGTGATTCTAATATAGGAAATTGTGACAAAGGGAAACTCAGGTAAAATTAATAAAAAAATACAAGTAGATCTATATATTTTAAAATGTTGTGGACTTTTTTTTTATGTGGGGCCACAATTACTCAGGGCTTACTCCTTTCTCAGTGATCATATATTGTGGGTTTAGAAAAACAATCTGATGCTTGGAACTAAATCATTGTCAATCGTGTGTAAGGTAAGTCCCTGTGTTTTTGCTCTGGCATAATGATATTTCCATTGGGATTGCATTGGATAGTTCTAATGCTTTGAATAAAATGACTATTTTGACATCTACTCTTATAATCCATGAGCATGGAATGTGTTCTCATTTATTTAGTCCTCTTATTTTTGCAGTAGATATTGAAATATAAATCTTTAATATCTCTTTAAATTGATTCACAGGGACTTCATTTTCTGAGGCACAATTGTGAATGGAATTATTTTTTAATTCCTTTTTAATTTTATTATTGTGTATTAAAAAGCCATGGATTTCTGCCTATAACTTTACAATACATATATTTTCTAGGAAATAAATGTGGAATCTTTTTAGCTTTTTAAGTATAGTACAGTTATTATATGCAAATATGTAGAGTTTGAATTATTTTTATATGAATATCCTAAATTTCTTTTAATTGTACATTGTCAAGGCAAAGAACTCCTTACTATATTGAAATATAGGGTGAGAGTATACAATCATGTCATGTGCTTTTTCTTAATGTGCTTTTTCTTAGAAGTTTTCAGTTTATGGTATTTTTCCTGTGGGATTGTGGTAAATGGTTTTAACCATATCAAGAAAGTTTCTTTAAGCTCCATTTTCTTGAGTTTTGTGATGAAAAAATGTTGAATTGTATCAAATGCATTCTCTGCACCTATTTATATGTCGAATTATTTTATCATTTCTTGTGTGATGCGATATATTAACCCATTTTTATACCTGTTCATTTTATATAATTTCTTCATATGTGTATTGTTTGGCTTACTAATATTTACTTGAGAATCATTGCATGAGGGATATATGTGCATAGATTTTATTTTAAGGGATGTTCCTGTCTACATTTGGTGGCAGGGTTATATTTGCTTTGTAGAAATTGTTTAGGAAGTTTTCTCTTTCTTCAACTTCAACCTTTTGAAAAAGTCTGATAAGTTTTGAGAATAGTTCTTTATTACAATTTGAAAGAAGTCACTAATAAAGACATCTGGCGCTGAGATTTTTTGTTTGTTTGTTTAAAATATTACTTTAGAACTACTTTTTATGTTGTTAATAGGATAGATTTGATAGAGATATTTTATTTAGAGAGAACTAAATTTGCTTACTACTGCATAATACTCACTAAACATTACACCTGAAAAATAAAACCATTGATTTTAAGCTATCACTTAAAACTCACCATTTTAATAGTTTTTAATAATAAATATATTTAAGAAGTTGTTACATTAAAAAGAATTAAGAAGATTTCATTTTATAATCACTTTTTTCCTTTTTCATAGAAAAGTTATAGGCTGACATTATGGCACTTTGATAACATTAGAAAGTATAACCTTAAGAACTCATTTTAAACTTACCAAGTATTTATCTATTTCTGAACAACTCAAATATATGTAGTTCTTCTGTTAATTTTATTTTGTTTCATGGATTATTTCTATTATTGAGTTAACAAAGCCATTTAATTGATTTTTTCCAAGACTTTATATGTAGAAGGAAATGGTTATTTGTTTTCAATAATAAAATATATTGGAATAAACTTAGCTATGCTTTATATCATTCATAAATGTAAGCATAAAAACAAAAAGAGTAATTTCAAGAAATGTTTCAAAACTCCATTATATGATCTAAAAATTCTACTGTAGCAATAAGCTACTAGCAGGAATTACTTAGCTAATGAAAAAGAAGTTATAGTTTTTCTTTCATATTTAAATAGAGCCTCACTGGGATTTAGTTTGTTGTTACACAAAATCAGAAATTCATGAGTCCAAACATATGCCTGAAATATAAATGTATTTAGTATATATATAAAAATATTTCCATTTATTTCAGTGCTCACAGGACATTTTTATATAGCTTTTCATAAAAATTTAAAACAGATATATTTCTGTTTAATTTCAGAAGAAACCTAGGTTTCAGAGTTAGTGATGGATGACTGTTAACACCATTAGTGGGTGTAGATGCAGTGACTATGTATTCCTAAGCCATTAGCAAAAACAGTAATATAAACATAAAATATTGTGTTTAAAAGTAGAAACTGAGTTTTAAGTGATTAAATAAGTTCTTTTAGATAAAAATAACATTGGCCAGAAAGAAAAACATTAATACTTTTTATCAGGTCTTTTTTTGGATAATTTGTTTTTCCAATATTTCATTACAAGCTTTTAGTTTTAATTTTATTTTATCAATAGTTTAAAAAAATAGAGGCTGATGAGTAGCACTGGGGTTATTGCTTGCATACAGCAGATCTTTGTCTGATAAATATAATAAGATATGATCCCCTGTACATTCCAGGAGTGATCCTTGAACATAGAACTATAGGTAAGCTATTACTATAACTAGGTGTGGTTCAAAATATGAAAAGCATCTAAAAATAAAATGTAAATCTGTAGCATGTTAGAGGCATTTCTTTTGTTCCAGGGCTGCACCAGTGGTGCTAGGGGTCCATTGTGGAACTGAGGATTGAACTAGGATGAGATGCATGGAAGGAATGTGTACTGATCCAATAGGCATATAAATATCATATAATTACAAAACCTGGGTAAATATAAATGAGTTGTTAATAAAATAATTAAAAATAATGGTAATTTTTGAAATTAAAAATGGTAATTTAAAATAAAATATTTAGATACAGTCATTGTTCATTTAGAAATTTACATTTACTATAATATTTTAGTATACATAAATGTATAAAATTTATGATATATAATATGTATACACATATATATACATAATTAAAGTCCTAGTTGGGCTGTTTTATGCACTGAAATACCAAATATAAATATATTTCATCTAGAAAATTATTCTAATATAAATATATAGTTACATTACAAAATGGAATACTGAAGTGGTTTTACATGTTTAAACAAATTGATGTAACTATCAGATCATATATTAATGATAATGTGATATTGTTTCAGATTTCTTATATTACAGAGAACATTACTGTGATTAAATCAGAGATACTTTATAATTATCTTAACGTCAGTGCTGCCCAAATTGAGGAAGTACATATGGAACCTCTGCTGTGTGAGAAATACAGAAAAGTTAGAGAAAGGAAAAACAACTAACTTTCATATTTAAAATACAGGAAAATAGATTATTCCTCAGAAACTCCAAAAAGAAATACAGTTTGAAAATTACTTAACTTTACCTCACATAAACAGCATACTAGCAGGTAGTGATAGAAACCTAAGGGGAAGTCTGTTCTTGAAGCAGATGAATGTGAAACACACTATGTGAAACCAACTAGAATCTATTACACCTTTAAACTTACGATTTTGCTTCATTTTTTATATCATGTAAATATCATTAATGCTAGTATATAATTTAAGAGATTTAAATATATAAAATAAAAAATAATGTTGCTAAATACAATGTTACTTTATAAAGTTGAGGGAGGTTTTTAAACATCTAAAGAAAAGCAAAAGCAAAATTGTAATAGCAAATCTGTCAAAATTGCTATGTATTTATACTAAAATAAAATCTGCATATAATTTCTCATTGTCTAATAATTCAATATTATATGATCAGCATTTAAATTTCTAAAACTCGTGCAAAAATAAAATAACTAAATATAAAGCAAATATAAAGTAATTATAATAGTAAATATGTAAACAGCACTATTATTTTAGTTAAGTATTCTCAAGTAATATCATTTAGCATAGTCATAATTGTATGCATGTTGTGTCTTTAGAATGTAAACAGCTTTAAAACTGTCTTTTCATTATACTGGACTAACAACCTGTAGTGTGATAAAAAAAAAAAATCACGAGTCAGGACCAGAGCGACAGTGCAAAGGGAGGGCATTTGCCTTGCATACGGCTGACCCAGAATAGATCTGGGTTGGATTCCCACAGTCCCATAATGATCACCTGAGCCAGGAGCGACTTATGTACGCATAGCCATAAGTAACTCCTGAGTGTCACCATGTGTGGCATATATATATAAAATCACTAGTCAATATCAAGTAACTTTGGGTTATAGAGCCCAAATTAAGTACTACTTTTATTCATTTATTGTTTATTTTGTCTTTAATAATAATAATAAACACAATGTGATGAGCATAGAAATATAACAAATGAAACTAATATTTTAATTTAAAAAGTATGCTTTTATCTAGACTAGATGGTAATATTTAGAATAGTTTCACTGTAATAGAAGACATATTATGAATAACCATGGAAATGCTTTTAGATTTTTAAGGTAAGCTTTTTATTCCTTTGATATCAAGTCTATTTAAATGATGATACTTTTAAAAATTTGTCTGTTTGGGGGGGCCACACCCGGTGACACTTAGGGGTTACTCCTGGTTATGCATTCAGCAATCACTCCTGGCTCAGGGGACCATATGGGACGCCATGGATAAAACCCAATTCCGTCCTGGGTCAGCCACATGCAAAGCAAAAGCCCTACTGTGTGCTATTGCTCCGGCCCCAGGAAGAGTAAGATTTTTTAATATGGAACAAACATTTTGTTTGATGAGATTCTTTTTTTTTTCTTTTTTTTTAATTTAATTTTTATTTTGATCATAGTGTCTTACATATTGTTGACAATAACATTTTTGGTACATATTTACATAAAATCAGGGGGGATTCCCATAACCAAATTGTCCTCCCTACACCTCCGTTTTTGTCCTACCTCCCATTTCCTCTTCCCTCACCCCCAGGTATACTCCAAGGACGGAGAAACCCCATATTTCTTAGGCCAAGTGAATTCCTTTTCGAATGACCCCAATATTTACTGTGCCAGGGCAGGAGGGGAAAAAACAAAAATACAAAAACTACAAAACCTTGGTTATTTTATATATATATACATATACATATATATTTTTTACCTTCATTTATTATTGTTATTATTATTTTTATTTACCTATCTATTTTGGTCGATTTCTCTGTTTGGGTGTGATTATTGAAATCGTTGTCCCCAATTATACTTATTTTTTTTCTCTTCTTTTCTCTTTTTTCGTTATGTGCTATGCCATGTTTCTTATTTCAAGACCATGGCGTGTTTTTGGTTTGTTTGTTTGATGAGATTCTTTTAATATTTGTTTTCTTTGCTATTTGAGTTGAATCCACACACAAAAAAATCTAATATTACTGACTGTTAACAAGGAAATTTTTGGTGAGATTCTACCTTATGTATTATGTTCTTTCCAGTTTTCTTCAGTTTGTAATATATTTTAAACTAATTTTTGACCAAAAAAAAAAAAAAGAAAAAGAAATTCAGGGAGTACTTCTAACTCTACCCTCAGGAATCACTCCTGGTGGTCTTTGTTGACCATATGGAATGCTGAGGATCGAATCCAATTTGGCTGCATACAAAGCAAACACTCTCCCTACTGTACTATCCTTCAATCTGTTAAATTAATTTTATTTATATTCATAAGTATAACATATTGAAATCACCTTTTTAGCTGTATATTTTGGCATCTTTTTTGTACAACGCTGGGTAATATGTATGTGAGCTTATTTTTTTCTAGGTTTTTACAACTAATTAGTTTTTCTGTGTTTGTTTTATAGTAATACAAATGAATGGGTAAGTTATATGTGATGTATTACAATGACAATTACTCAGAGTTATAATTATAGATGCTCTTGTCTATTGACGCAAAATAAATGGGCATTTTGAGAATTATGTTAAGTAAGTCAGATACATGATATAATTTTTTTTGGTGATGAGCCCTTTTATTTTGTACCCCAGATAACACATATGAAGAGATGGAGAATGAATTTCTCAAGATTTCATAGCTTATCATGACAAAACAATAATTTAGCATGCTCAAAGTTTATTCCTTTTCCTAGATACTTCAAGTCAGAGACATATAGATCCCAATCTCCATGTTTAGTTTGACATTCCTCTCACAAATTCTCCCACTATTTTTCTGATGTGTGCAATATAAAGAAATGAATAAAGTGAACAAATATATACACATGTTTATATAGTGACAAAAATATATATGGAATGGTAAGCTATGCATTGAATGTATCTAAGAAATTGTGTTGCTCCTCAGTCATAACTAAGCTTAAGTGGTCAAGAGTAAATAAAATACTTTAACTTTGAAAATATCCCTTTGAACTCAAATAGAAGATAACTAAGATAAGCAGAACATCTAAAATAATTTGATTTAATAATGTATATTTTTCTATTTATAATTAAATGCAGTGACTCAAATAAGAGTCATTCATTAATTGATTATATTATAATCTGTATAATTAATACTCTAATCTGTCATATTATATACCATAGTTTATGTAAAATATTCCTCAGTTAAAATGCTATGATTATGTACATTAAATTTTTCACTTTATGATGACGATAGTTCTTATAAAAGTTGTCATTTCTATAGTATTTGATGTGACCAAAAGTATAATTGAATTTTCAACATTCTTCTCTGAGAGCATTTGAAGTTTTCATGACATTATTTGTGAATCCAAGAAAAGAAGTTTACTGAGGAGTAGATTTTTAGTTACAATGAAAATAGAAGCCTAGGGGCCGGGAAGGTGGCGCTAGAGGTAAGGTGTCTGCCTTGCAAGCGCTAGCGTATGACGGACTTGGTTCGATTCCCCTGCATCCCATATGGTCCCCCAAGCCAGGGGCGATTTCTGAGCACATAGCCAGTAGTAACCCCTGAGCATCAAACGTGTGTGGCCCAAAAACCAAAACAAACAAACAAACAAACAAAAAATAAAATAGAAATCTAGAAGAGGTTTTTAAATGTTTCAAATTCTGAAGATATATTGACAAAATAGCAAACTAAGAAGTTAAGGACAAAGTCTTTTGTTCATGTAACTCTGATAGTATCCACCCCTGATAATTAATGCAATTGATTATTCTAGTAAATTATGAATTTATATGCAAATTATTTGAAGAAAACATAAATGGAGAGGTTGCCAGTAAAATTCGTGAGTGTTTCTGTCAGGCGTTCTTACCATTTACATTTACACTGTTCTATTCTGTAACTCTTAAATTTAAAGATTCAGGGTGGAGTGATAGCTCAGCTGTAGGGCATTTGCCTTGCACGCGGCTGATCCAGGACGGACCTTGGTTCGATCCTTGGAGTCTCTGAGACAGGGTAACACCAGAGCGTTTTTGGGTATGGCCCAAAAACGAACAAATTAAAACAAAACAAAACAAAACAAAAAAGATTTAAAGATTCAATTAAAGGCAGGAAAGATCACTCTTTAAAGGCTTAATATACATGCATTGTTCACTCTATGCAAAATTGAACGTTCCCGTAAACACTGAGTGTTCCCCTAAACACTAAGTGATTTTGAACTGTAGCCTGGGAGTCTGCAGCACCTATGGCTGGAGTCAACATCATATTGACAAGGAGCTTGCATTGAACCTTCAGAACTGGTTAGCTGACTATCACAGGCAATGACTTCCCCGGCAATGACTTCCCCGGCAGAGGTCTCAAACTCGCAGCCTGCGGGCCGTTTGCAGCCCTCCGCACAACATTTTGTGGCCCTGCCCTAGAGGAATCTTTTATTGTTTTGTTTTGTTTTAGTTGTTTGGGTCACACACCCCAATGTTCAAGGCTTACTACTGACTTTTCACTCAAGGATTACCCCGACTTTGCCTCCTGCGGCCCCCAGGTAATTGAGTTTGAAACCCCTGGTAGAGCCTCTTATAAATTGCTTAGGAGCCAAAAACAAATAAATAAACAAAACAAAAAAGAATAAAACTTTATCTGGAGACACAAATTTGTAAAAATGAAGAAGTCATTTCTTGTACATTTGGGCTAGTCCTGCATTCAAAAAAAAAACCCAAATAGATTTGCAGAAATAATGTGTGGTTTTTGTTTGTTTTGAGGTTTGAGTGCAAAAACAGCTTATTATAATATAGCCCATCTGTTTATCATGCTAGATCAGTGCTGTTTCATCATTGTTGAAGATGCTATTGGCTTCAACCCCATACTGTTTTATAGATACATTTTCCTCTATGTACCTTATAGATATAGGACTGATATAAAGGTCTTTCATTCATTATGATTTGACTTTTGTGTGTGACGTTAACAAGAAAACTAAGTTCATTTTTTTGCATGAGTTGACTATTTTTTTTCACAGCACCACTTGTTTAAGAGGCTTTCCTGATTAAATTCCATGTTTATTATCCCTTTATAAGAATAATTGATAATCTACTTGAATTTTAGTCTCACATTATTCAACTTATAAATAAAGATTCATTTAATCCCCAGGTTTTTGAGTCTTTATCATGAATAGGTGCTGGATCTTGTCAAATGCTTTCTCTGAATTTATTGCCATGATCATTTTTAAATTTTATTTTTATTGATATGGTGTGTTATATTGATAGATATGTATATATTAAACCATCCTTTCATCCCCTGAATAAAAATAAATTGGTAATGTTATTATTTTGAATTGTTAGATTCGTGAAGGATACTGACTTGTAATTCTCTTTTTTAGTGGCAACTTTGTCTGCTTATGGTATCAGGGGGGATGTTAGCATCATATAAAATGTTTGAGAGTAAAAAAAAATGTTTGAGAGTATTTGTATTTCTTCAATTTTCTGGAAAAGCCTGAAAATATTAGCAGTAAGTTTTCTTTAAGGCTTGAAAGAAATATGAGGGTATTATATGTGTCTGTGCTTTTGTTTTCGGGAAGCCTGTTGATAGACATTTCAATTTTCTCAATAATGACAGCTCTGTTTGGTATTCCACATCATCTTGTTTCAAACCTGGAAAGTTATAGGAGTAAAGCAATTGAACCACATCTTCTAAGTGCTTTCATTTGTGAAAAAAAAAGATTATTGAAATAATCTTTAATTATTCTTTGAATTTTAGTAGTATCAATTGTCACATTCTCTACTTCTTTCTTATCTGGGTTAGTAGGTTCTATTTCTATTCCTTGTGAGTATTGTTAATACTTTATTAATCTAGTTAATTTTTTCAAAGAATAACTCTTGCTTTAATTGATATTTCATTTTGGATGTCTAGCCTATTAATTTCTATTCTGTTTTATTATTTTCTTCTACTTGCCTGTATTTGACACACCTTGTTGGTTATTCCCAATTTATTAAGCTGTGCCATTAAGTAGTTAATGTAGACCCTTTTCCTTCTTGATAAATATTGAAAAGATATATTGATATTTTCCTCTTATGACTGCTTTTACTCCAATTTACAACTACTGATAATTTGTGTATTAATTCTAATTTAGTTCCAGGAATCTTTTGGTCTAACTTTGATTTCTTCCCTGACATAGTGAGTTGTTTATTTTCCAGGTGTTAAAGTTATATCTCTATTTTTTTCTGTTTATAATTGGCTTATATTTTCAGTTCATCATAATCTGTGAATATTATTGATCCAATTTCTATCCTCATGATTTTATGGCATTATGCATGGCCCAACATTTGATCTATCTTGAATAATGTTCCATATATATTAAAGAAAATGTATATTCAGTTTTTAGAGATGAAAATACACATTGACACTTGTGTATAAATAAATAGAACTTATATATGTGCATGTATGTATGTTATAAGTACTAAGTCTCTCTTCCATTTCTTCCTTCAAAATCAATCACATGTTGAGTTTTTACCTAGTGTTGAGTTTTTGTTTATCTATCAAGAGTAAATAGAATGGAGTTGAAGTCTCCATCAACTACTGCGTTGCTATTTAAGTGTTTCTTCAAGTTTAATAATAGTTGTTTTAAATATTTTTCTTGCTTTTTATTGAATGCATAAATGTGTAGGAGTGTGATTTCTTTCTGATATAAATCCTCATGATTACTAAGAAATGAACTTTCTGTCTCCTCTTAAGTCCTCTTTAAGCTCAAATTCTTTTATTAGTATAGCTACTCCAGCCTTTTTAAGAAATAGGTTTGCTTGAAAGATTGTCTTCCATGACTTGGTTTTGAGTCTGTGTTCGATCTGACTAATCAAATATGTTTCTTGTAGGCACTAAATGTTTTATTTAATTTTCTGATCCAGTTCACCATTTTATATCTTTTAATTGGCATATATAACTTACTGACAATGTGAGAAATTATTGTAAGAAAATTGTGTGCCAAATTTTTGTACAAATTTAGTGTGTTTGTGAGTTTCGTCTTGCCTTAAAGTAGCCCTTCAGTTCTTCTATAGATTTTTTTGGTTTGTGAAATTCAAAAACTGTTGCTTATCTGTGAAGCTGTCTACTGGTCCTTCAAACCTGAATGAGAATATATCTTAGTGAATTATTTTTAGTAAGATTATCTTTTCCCTAATTTGTTTCACTATATCCCACCACTATGCCTGGATCTGAAAGGTTGTTTGTGATAAAACTGCTACAAATCATAAGCATTTTTTATGCATATACTTTTTATTTTTGCTCTTTTTCTTTTCAGCATTCTATCTAAATCTATAAATTTTTTCATTGTGACTAACATGTGCTTTGGGAGATTTTATTTTAGCCCTTTTATCTGATTTTTGGGAGTGAAAGGATATGGGTGTACATTTTCTTTAGCTTTAGGAAATTCTCACTAGGGACCATACGTGATGCCTGGAATTTAACTCAGGTTTGTTCTGGGTCAGCTGTGTGCAAGGCAAACACCCTACAACTGTGCTATCACTCCTGCCCATCACCTTATTAGGTTGTTTTGATTTTTCCTCTTCAAAATCCTCTTTTCTGCATATACACATTTCTCTTACTAGAAATATTAAGGTTTCTCTACCAATTAGGACAGAAACAGATTAGGAAATAAGACGAATAGTGTTGTTTACCCTTACTATTATGCAAAGATTACTGAAGCTTCAGATTCACCTTGTAATGACTGTAGTATGGCTGAGTGTATTTTCATGAATTTTCCTTCTCTTTGTTCAAAATTTTTGAAAAAAAATTTAGAACAAAACTGTGTATTGTTGTCTTCTTTTTTACTTTTAACTCTATCGTGACAAGAACTTTATACGTTCTTTTTATCTACTCACCATTTTACACTTTGCAATTTTTTACCATCTGTTGAGAAATGTTTTAAATAATTTTTATTTTTAATAATTTTATTTTAAATAATTTTATTTATTTATTTTTATTTTAAAATTATTTATTTATTTTAAAATTCTATCCTTGATTTAAACATGTCGTGGTCTTTTGAATACCTCCTTTTATTATTTTCAGTTATTCAATAAATTTGAAGTAATGAGCATTTTTTAATAAATACTTGAATCATGTAAACAGGAATTCAAATTTGTTTTGACTAAAGGAACAATGTAAATGGTGTTATTCAGAACAATATTAAAAAATTAACAATAGGGTTTATACAGATTGTTAATGTGTGTATCACAAAACAATTATAACACAGAATAACTAGTTTTTCAAAACAGATGTGTCTAATAATCTGTTTGATGCAAATTTTTTTCTTGTTAGGCTTCCTTTGCAAGCTTCATTACACTTGCTTAATTCAATCCAATGGGATTTTCAGAATTCACAGGTGAAAGCAGGCAAATAAATGCACCTGGAGAAAAGAAGGGACCATCTGACAGCTGTTCAAGACAGATTTTGACCATCTGTTACAGTAATTTCAACCTTTAGGAAAGTATTGTAACTCTAGTGGTAGCTGTATTACATATACATGCATGCCTAAAACATTAATATTACTAATATTGTAAATCATAATATTTCAATTAAATATTATGGCATTTAATATTCCACTTACATTTTTTTTAAAAAAAAGTTTAATTGCTTTTAAAAACACATTTGTTTTTGCCAAACCTGGCAATGCTCAAGGCTCTCATTCCTGACTATATGCTTAGGGAGCCCTTGTGACAGGTCTTTGGGAAGCAAATATTTTTAAAGTATTTTAGAATTTGAATAATATTTAATAATGTCATATTTTGATTCATTAAAAGATTTATTAGTGCCATTCTGATGACCAAACATAGAACAATGTCTTTTTTCTTAATAGTTGTTCCCTAGTCTTTATTCCTGAAATTGTTTCAAAGCTCTACAACAAAACATTTGCCTTATTCAGAATAAAATCTTTATTTTTTATTTTATTCCATTAATTAATTAATTAATTTTGGTTTTGGGGTCACACCCGGCAGTGCCAAAGGGTTACTCCTGCTCTGGGTTCAGAAATCGCTCCTGGCAGGCACAAGGGACCAAAAGGGATGCTGGGATTCAAACCATAATCCTTCTGCATGCAAGGTAAATGCCCTACCTCCATGCTACCTCTTTGGCCCCCAAATCTTTATTTTTCAACTAAAATTATATTAATCAATTGACTTTTAAAAGATCTAGGTATTGCAACTAGTTTTCAAGGAAACTAACATGTTGAGCAATCTAACAAGAGATATTAGTTTTTGTTTTAGCCCTCTTTTCAGAAAATGGAAGAATTTGAAAAGAAAATCAGTTACCAATAGCCACTACTTAATAAATCATGCCTTGTTAAAAAAATAAAAGTCACAGTGATGAACCTGAAGGACAATACGGAATCTTTCCTAGTTGGTCAATATAGCCAACCAGTAAGTGGAGAAAATGGTGTGTCTCAAGCATGCATAGAAGCGCCAATGTTATTTTCCTTTACATTAACTTAGCATTTAATTAAATTCTTTTAAATTTTATATATTTATAATATACCAGTAATATAATCATTAACATATTCCTCTTTGCTATGTTGCCTCCAGAGGAATGTGAGCACCTTTTGGATCTGCAAGTTTTAACTGGTGGGATCTGTTGTTATTTCTGCATACATAGCGTCAGAATTGCATTAAACTAAAGTCGCCATCTGTAGCTAAACACGTGGAGCACACACCCTGCATACTCCTAAATACACAAGAACTCAATCACACATGCTCTGATTCCCAATAAACACAGAAAGCTCACATACAACTCTGTTTTACACACAGAGCGCATACCCTACTAGGACCTGACTTGATTTATAGCCCACTCCCATCAAAGATTAGAGCTCTATTTCACCGAAGAGGTTCTTGGATGTTTTGAATCTGTAAGTGCTCTACTCAGGAGGAATCGACCTCACCAAAACAGTTACAGGTATTAGAAATTTAACAATTAAATTGTTGGAAATTCAAAGCGTAACCACAAGTGATTACTGAAAGAAATATAGATGCCTATAATTTAAAAAAAATGTTAGATATTGTGATACAAGTCCATGGACCGCATCAATAAACAAGAAAACTTAAAATGAATAATAGCTGAAGGAACCAGAAAATGAGGGGAAAAAATAAAACAAAAGACAGTAAAAAAAATAGACAGAATTTTTTTTTTCTTTTTGGGCCACACCCGGTGACGCTCAGGGGTTTCTCCTGACTGTGTGCTCAGAAATCGCTCCTGGCTTGGGAGACTATATGGGACACTGAGGATTTGAACCGCGGTCCCTCCAAGGTTAGCGTGTGCAAGGCAGACACCCTACTGCTTGTGCCACTGCTCCAGCCTCAAGATGGAAAATTTTAAACATACCTATTTACATATTGATACACAATCATAAGATTCGAACGAAACACATTATGAAGCAATATGAATGAAGATGAAATTATATTTTTAACTCCTGATCAAATGAATGGTATTAAAATATGAATAGAGGAAGAATAGCAGCATTGGTTCTAGAAATAATATAGTAATAGTATAATAATAATGAAACTACATCTACAAGCAATGCATCTCTTTATTGATTCTATCAATGATAGAATTACTACTATTATTATTATTATTATTATTATTATTATTATTATTATTATTATTTCTAGAACCAATGACTGAAACGAGGGCCCCAATCATAAAAGGTGAGGATTCTACCTTAGAGTTACTTCTCTGGTACCAAGGAAAGTAATTGAATAAGTAAATTAAAATACTGTTTATTGGGGCCGAAGAGATATCATGGAGATAGTATGTTTGCCTTGCATCCAGAAGGTAGGTGGTTAGAATCCCGGCATCTCATATAGTCCCCTGTACCTGCCAGAAGCGATTTCTGAGCATAGAGCCAGGAGTAACCCCTGAGCGCTGTTGGGTGTGACTCCCCCCCCAAAAAAAAAAAGAAAAAAAGAAAAAATACTGTTTGTTTTTTTCATTTGTAGTGTTATGTGATGGGATATTAAAACATGTCTCATTTCAGGAAATTATTCAAGGGGAAATTCTGCATTAATCATATTATTTCATTTTCTTTTATTTTATTTTTGTGCCACATCTGGTGATGTTCAGGGTTACTCTGACTCTACGCTCAGAAATCACTCTTGGCAGTTTGGGGAACAATATATGATGCTAGGGATCAAATATGGGTTGGCCCCAGTTGACCAGGTGCTAGGCAAATGCCCTATGAAGTACTATCATTCTGGCCCCTTATTTGAATTCTATTTAAAACCAATGTAAGTTAATTAACCAATTTACATTCAATCTGGTGGTGTATTCAACTAAAAACGAATATCAAACTACTTCAAAGATGTTTTTATCAGATAAAGATTGATGAGATCAGTATCTCTAGAGTCTTTTGTAATATTACATATTTCATATACTTCTCTCTTCCAAAGAGGCATAGAATGCAGGGTAATTTAGGACTATAATGTTATCCAATTAATTTCAAAAAACCATTCAGAATAAAATGATTTCAATGATATTGTAAGCTGTTAAAGATTGATTCTTAGCTAAGATTTATTGTTATCTGATATACTAGAAAGTGAAAATAAAAGAAACAGTGATTTTTTTCTGATTCATGTTTGTTTAATCAGATTGAGTTTGGCAATGATTTACCAAATTCAATTATTTGAAATGATTTACTTAACAAGTATTTGTGTCAGTGGACTACCAATTTTCTGTGGTAAGACCTATACAGTTCTATATTTTCTTTGTCCAGAACATAAAATAATAAAGTTACAAAATATTCAATATCTATGTGTTTGTAGTGATGGCTTTTTCTATTTTCAACTCTGTTCATAAGGTCTCTGAGTTCAAATGACCACATAAATATTTAATGATATTTAATTTTATTTCTTAATTTTCTCTTTTAAGCTCCTTCCTTTTCCTGTCTCATTATCCATAGAAAGCATTCCACACTATTTCAATATTAAATCTTAATAAGAATTCAGACCCAGAATTGTTTTTCAGTGAAGTGCAAAGAGGATGCTCTGACCCTTTCCTTCATATGACTCTGTGTGTAAAATGACCTAAAGAATTCATATACTAAAATTGATATTGATATATTTGATCAATTCATTGATAGTAATACTTGTATTTAGTCTAAAATATACTACTATCAAAATATTCCTTTTTGATGATTATGAGTTCTACATGTGTTTTAATGTTGGTGACAGAAATAGCTTTTTCTTAAAAATTGGTATGTGATTCTAATATTTTCCCCTCTTGCTTTCCTTATTTTTTTTTTTGAGAACCTGAGACTTTAAATACTATAAGTTTTGTCCCATTCATTATTCCTGTTCTCTACTTGTGAATTGTAGTTTTTCTTTCCTTGCTTACAAAATTTTTTTATTTTGTATATCATCCTCTTTAAGCTGGACCCAGATATTTCTATTCCTAGGCAATGTTAAAAATATTGCCTTTCTGACAAAATTGTTATAAATAGATAATTTTTATCTAACATTCTGCTTACAATATGTACACAATTTTTTGTTATTCAAGCTGCTTTATACCTGCATGGATTTTTTTTTTACATATATCTGCTTTGGATGTAGGACTTATTCTTGTTATACAAAAGCCATATTGTAATAAAATCTACCAAGAGGATGTCATAAAGGCTAGGGACATTACCTCTAGATCGATCTTACAGTATTTAAAGCACTATGTGGTAACAACAGTCAAAACGAATAACTTGTAAAAATTAGGCATATATCACTTGAACCATACCATGGACCATCTGTACATTTTTTGACTATAAGTATTTAGAGTTTTAAAATTACTCCTGTGTTCTTCTTACATAACCATATCAATTTAACATTAGAATATATTAGAATATATTGCACTGATATTCCAAATCTTTAATCCTAAAATTTTCTGGGTTTGATATAACAATTTTAATCATTTATGTTAACTTTTATGCTTTTCTTTGGATATTCTAGCTCTTGTCTAGAAATATCATTTTTTCTTAATGTAACTTTACCTACACTACTCACCGTGCACATGGATGAATGATTTTTGTTTTGTTTTGTTTTGTTTTGTTTTGTTTTTTGGGTCACACCCAGCAGCGCTCAAGGTTTACTCCTGGCTCTATGCTCAGAAATCGTTCCTGGCAGGCTGAGGGGACCATTTGGGATGCTGGGATCCAAACCACCGTCCTTCTGTATGCAAGACAAACGCTCTACATCAGGGATCTCAAACTCAGTTTACCGGGGGGCCGCAGGAGGCAAAGTTGGGGTGAGGCAGGGCTGCATAAGGAATTTTGCTTACCGGATATTCTCAATAAAAAATCGCATTAGTAAGAAAAAAAATTGCAAAAAATCGCATTAAACATTTTCATACCCCGAACGGAATGCTCCTGGTACGCGATTGTTCAATGCGATTTTTTTCTTACTAATGCGATTTTTATTGCGATTAATCGGTAAGCAAATAATCGCGAATACTGTGATATTTGAAGGCCAGCCGCGGGCCACAAAATGTTGTACGGAAGCCGCAAAGTTTGAGACCCCTGCTCTACATCCACACTATCTCTGACCCCTGATTTTATTAAATTTTTTAAAGACTTTTGTCTCTTCCTTGGTTTGATTTGCTAATATTTTCATTAGTTTCCGATGCATTAGTTTTCTTAGGCTGTTTCTATTTTTCTGTTTCTTTAATTATGGTTTTCATGATGACTAAGATATAATGTTTCCCTTTATATTCGAAGAGTATCTAGCATAAAATCTAATTCTTTCACTCAAAAAAATCAATCTATTTTCTTCTGCTTAATTGCCCCTCCAAATATTACGTTGTTCTATAAATATGGATGTTATCAATCTATTGCAATGGCTTCTTGGATTCTAAGAAAATAAAATTTGTTGAGAAAGAAAACTATAGGTATACATTTAATATAAAAATATGAAGAAAATATGTGAGTAAATTTGTTCCTGGGGAAAAATGATCTATTAATCTAGACCTGAAATAAATTAATTTGGAATCAAAAGGACGTATACTGAGCCAGAGCAATTTTAGTAGGTGTAAGCAGAGTCCCAGGCTCCAAAAGGAGGATCTGGTCAGACATGGTCTGGAAGCAAACTTTAATGTGGGAAATAATACACACAATAAAGAGGTACATGAATGGGCTCAGGAAATCCAGCACCCAAGCAAGGAATCCCACCACACAAGCCTTCTTCTCCTAAGAAGGAAAGTGTCTTAGTAGAGGAAGACCTATGAATGAGTACTTTCCTTCCTGCTTTTATTGACAAGAATCAGGCCACATCCTAAAGTTGGAGATGAATACCAAATAGAGAATAATCCAATAATCTCATCAGATCACACCCTGAAGTGGAATATAAATACTGATTAGGGTAAAACCAGTAATCCAACAGTGGAAGAGGTATTTTCTACAATGTAGTTAATGTGCTTTCTATACCTAGCACTACATGTGATCTCTCAGTTCCTACTAAGAGTTATTCTTGAGCATGGAGCCAGGCTATAAGCCTTAAGTGTAGCCTGATGTGTCTCCAAAACAAAAATGGCAAACAATGCTACAGAAGTTTAGGTAATTTGTACCTAGTTTACATAATTACATTTTAAATTTTGGAGATAAAAAATAAAAACAAAGGGAGAAAACTATTTTATACTTGCAATAAAGATGAAAGACTTAAATTCTTCCATTAAACTCTGGTTACTATAGATATTTGCTGAAATAAATTCTAGCAAACTGGAATTTTAAAATAAAATTAAATTATTCTTAGTCTTGGACCCTAGATAGAACTGTATATATATATATATATATATATATATATATATATATATACATCCCTGTCACCCCATATTGTCTCTGTAAACCCACTAAGAATAATCCCTGAGAGCAGAGCCAGGGGTAAACTCTGAGCACAGGTAGTACAGGAATAAATGTACACAAAAAAATTATCCTAAGGCATTAGGGCATTATATTGTGTATAGCTACACAATAGCAAAACTAAAATAATTAATTACAGTAACTTTCCCTCTAACTTATATACCCTGTAAAATGATAGTTATGATCCCCTAATTAAACTCCTCTAAAACTTCTAAATAAATAAATAGAAATATGCATCTATTTTCACGAATAAAATATGTTATTAATTTTTGGGCAAAGATAAAATTTCTAAAATGTACAGACAACCACAAATTTTAAATTTTCAAGCATAAAACTTTAGTATATAAGACCAAAATACTTCTTTAAAATTGTCAAAACAAGATTGAATAATACAGCTTTTAGCTAAGAAGTTTTCTAACCATGTATACTAGAATTAAGTTGGTTAACTCCTTGGGCTAGAGAAGATGTCAAATTCATGACATCCCCATAGGGTAATATTTTTGCAAAATACGAATGGGCAAAACATAATGTGGACTCTTGTATATAGCAATTCCTTAAGGCAAATGGCTAAGAAAAAGTTTTATACTGTTTTTTGGAATCACTCAAAATATTTTTATGCTTTACTTGTAAAGGGGGTCAGTAGAGAGTGTGGAAGGTGGGGGTGACTAGATGTTTAGTAAATAGTAGCACATTCTAAGTGTGTGGCAGAATCTATTGTGGGAAGCATGTACATCCAGTAATATTTTATTTATTTTCTTTTTGTCTATGATTGAATTAGATCTCTCCTGATAAAATCACATTTGCCTTGATTAAAAAACAAACAAAAAATCCTATTTTATTATGTTCAAATGTCATACTTTTTAAAACATTTCTTTTGGTTATTTTAAACATAGAAAATCACCTGTGATATATTTTGTTTGTTTCAAAAATACTGACATGCTCAGCAGTCATTCTGCATTTGTGTAAACTCTACATATGTTATGCTAGTCTCATGCAGAGATGTTCCTAGCTTAATGATAACAGGCTAAATTTGTATGCTTGCCACTGGGCTATGCTATTTGATTGTCATGAGTTAAAAGTTTTAAAATACACAATAGTTGTCAAGTATATTAAAGTGTAGCACATATACTGCCAAAGTGTTTTATTTAAAAAGCAATTAGGTGTTAACATATCAAATGGATTTTTGAAAATTTTTGAGGTAATGACTTAATGTCTTTAGATAATATCTAAATAATTTGATTTCCTGATATTGTAGTTACTCTGTTATATAGGAAAGAGAAATGTTTTAATGTGGATATAAAGTAAATAAAATAAATGTGGAATAAATAGAACTGTTAGTACCTTTCATAGTAAAGATAAATGCTTAGAGCTGTATAATAGAACAGAGAAAGAAGTTTTATTGCTAAAAAGGAAACAAACTTGAATGGGGAATATTTGGGAATAAATGGAACTTGGATATTTAAATTTAAATATTAAATTATTTTGACTTATTTTCATTGACTACAATAAAAACAAGACCTAACTGAAGAGATCATAGTAAGTGGAAAAGTTAATATCCATTTAAAATTTATTATAAGTCAATAGAGTTTGTAAAATCTAGAAAAGTTTTTGGATCCTAAATTAATACTCCAGAAACATAGAAACAGTAATTAGACTATTGAAATAATTCTCACATATATTTATTTTAAATGTGTAAGCAAAATTGTAGGGATAGAGAGAATTGTGCCACAATCAGTGGTTTCCAAAGTCTCCTGCAGAATCTATACTGAAGAATCAATGACGGTGTGTCAAAGAACCATATGTTCTGCTAGGGATCCAAACAATTTCATGTGTATACAAAGCAAGTACCTGACATTAGTACTATAGTTTTAGACTTGAAAATTAATGTGTAAAAATTAGAAACCTAATCTCACTACTGAACTTCATTTTTACTGAGTTATTATTGTTGTTGTTTTGTCTGTTTGGGGGAAACAGCCAACAGTATTTAGGATTTACTACTGGCCCTGAACTCAGGGGTCTCTCCTGATGGGTCTAGGGAAATTATATGTCTTAGGTCTGCATACAAGATGAGGAATCTTCCTAGGGTACTATCTTTCTGGCCTCGTAAATATTGATGTTTAAAATTGGTTTGGATTAAGGTTTCACTTATTAAATTTTATTTAATTAAAATGTTGATAATTTATCCATACAGTTACCATGTTCTTCATTATTAACCTTCTCCCAACAGTCAAATCAAACTATTTTATATTCTATATGACGTTATTCTTCTGAATTCAAGAAATTTCTCAAGGAGGATAGTTAATTAAAACGACAAGATTTCATCTTTCCTTTTCACTTGGTAACATTTATTTAACCTTTGTGTATCAGCTTACATCCACTTACAAGTTTATGTATATCCTGTTTCTCAGCAGATTCTTCTAAATCTTAATAAGAGACTATATAGCTGAAAATTAATTCTTTTAAATTTAATTCATCAGAACAAGATATGTTATGCAAGCTGATATCCAAAAAAATAATAACAGTTTAGCTGAAAATTGTGCAAGAAACATTCATTTACATGTTGTTCAAAATAAATAGTATGCTATATATTATGGTCTCCATTAAATAAATATATAAAATATAACTTCTTTTTTGGTTTTGGGAACACACCCAGTGATGCTCATGGGATACTCCTGGCTATGTGTTCAGAAATCACTCCTGTATTGGGAGATCATATGGGATGCCAGGGGTCAAATGTGGTCCTTCCTAGGTTAGCACATGCAAGGCAGACACCCTACTGCTTGCACCACTGCTCCATCTCAAAAATATAAAAACATTTTATAGAAAATATATTTATTCTATTCATTTCTATTACTGTAAAAGATAGCAATGTCTAAGTATCATTCTCAATCAAATACTAGAAAATATCTTTCTCCTCTTTTATGTTAACTACTAAATATTTACTGAGAATATTTTGTAATTTTATGTATCTATACTACCAATAACTATTTCCACTGTTTCAAGTAAAACATAGCTCAAAATTAATTTTATAGCACAATGTCAAATGTACCATTAATTATAATATAAAGTCTTTTTACATTGAATTATAGTTATATCTATGAATCATCTATTTTATATTGAATTTATGCTAAAATCTCATTGATATATTTTAAAATAAATTTTACACAGTTAAATAATTTGATATTTAAAATTTTATTTCTAAAAGTAAAATATTTTTAGTATCTTAAATTGCTATTCTTGCACTATATATACAGCATATTAAACCTTAATCATAGAATATAAAATTCAGTGAACATGTAACAATGCATAATTTCTTATTAATGTATCATTAAAGATGTGGTTGAAATTTTATGATGTAATATATGTAAGTGAGCAAGAAATTTAAATTTATTAGAAAATAGTGCCATCTAGTCAATCGTTTTTGCAATTTAATATGAGTCCCAGTTAAATTTTTCAATATTGTGACTTGACCAGACACTATTCCATTACAGTTCAAAAATACCGAAGAAAATACTCCATATATTTATGCTACAGAATATTTCTGACTTTTTGCACAGCAATCGTTCACATATCATTTTTTCCTTTTGTTAATTTTATTGTTTTGTTGTTGTTTGTTTGATTTTGGGCCACATCCCAGGATGCAAAGGGGTTACTACTGTCTATGTGCTCAGAAATCGCTCCTGGCTTGGGGACTATATATGAAACTGGGGATCAAACCCAGGTCCATCCACGGTCAGCCACGTGCAAGGCAAATAACCTATCGCTGCTCTATCACTCTGGCCCCTCTTTTGTTAATTTTAATTATGACTCAAAAAACTTAAAGTTAGTAATGGCACTGTGTAAAATGTCCCTATTTTAAGTTCTTAAATATTTTACTAGAAATTTCTTCAGATTTTTGGAAGAGGTTAAGCTTTTGATGTTATTAAAATCGTAAAATTGACTTATAAATATTAAATCTCAAATGAGAATTTTAAAGAAATGTTGAAAATTAAGATGTTAATTGAACAACTAAATATTTAACCAAAGTTATTATTTTGTACAAATCACAGTTATTATTTTGAGAGATTTTCATTCTAAATTGTACTTTAAAGTTACCTTAGCAAGGTAATCACTTCTAAGAATACTTTTAAAGATGCAAGGAGAATAGATATTCCTGAGGAAATGTAATTAAAGTTTTATTGCATTGAAATAGGTATAAATAAATTATAAGCTTTGTTTGAACTAGGAGTGGAGAAATGTGAGGAGTTTTATAATTGGTTTAAGAGTGGTATGGAAATATATGATTCAAAACAGTAGTTAGAGGAAGACAGGTAGCTGTTTTACATAAAATTTTTATTGTAAAGCTAATATACACTTTATTTTATAATAAATTATTAGCAAAATTAAAAGATTTGTTTTGATCTTTTACTTTACTTTTAATTAATTTATTTTCTGAGAAAGGAAAGGTTTAGGTTACCTCTTGTATTGCTTTGAGTTTATTTCTAACTCCATGCTTAGGGATCTGTCCTGGAAGTGCTCAGATAAACCAAACATGTCATGATCTGACAAGTGTTGGGTACATAAAAGTCAAGTGCCAAACCTATCTACTATTTCTTAGTTCAAAAAGCCTTACTTTAAAACTAAGAAAGACATTTAATTAAAAAAAGATGACTGAATATATGTTAGTATAGATTATAAAGTTTTATACTCCATAAAAATTTTCTAAATACCATGTGAGTAAATACATAATTTTAGAGAGATCTTGTAAAATCACAACATGATTGCATGAATATACAAATATACATAATAAAGAGGTGAAAGCTGAGTAAAAATATCAAAACATAGCAAAATTATTCCATTGTTTGTTTACTGCTCTCCCTAACTTATTTTAAGCTTATTCAAATGAATAGTACTTATATTTAAGTTTTATTGCTTTGATTCTATATTGAAATTACATATTTCCCTCTCCAATATATTACACAAATACCATTATGAAAGGCTATGCTTTAGTCTTGCTGCTTGTATGTGCACAAAGTAATTTTGCATTATTTGTTTTCTCTAACACTTAACAGTATCCTTTCTCTCAAACTAAAACTATTGCCCTAGATTTATTTCCTAAGTTTAAACACTTAATATAAAATTATGAATATACTTCATTTAAACTTCATTTTAGGTTCACATTTCACATAATGTGTCATTAATGCTTCTAAAGCTGTTTTTGCTTTTCTTATTTTTAAAACTATTAACTATTTTTGGTGTACCCTTTTTACCAACTTTAATAAATCTTTGTTCTGTGTGACAGGTATAAAGTAGTGAAGTTGATTTGTAGTGTTTCTAATATTATTTATTTTACTAAATCAACTGAAATTTGAAGAAAAATTATTTTAAAATAACCTAGTATATTAATGTTATATTAACATGTTTTTAATAGTCAGGTTTGTTTAAGGTTTTATTTATTTTTGGTTTGGGACCACAGGCAGCTGTGCTCAGGGGTTACTTCTGAATTTGCACTCAGAAATTGCTCCTGGCAGGTTTAAGGGACCAGATGGGATGCCAGGGTTCAAACCCAGGTTCGTCATGATCAACTCTTGCAAGGCAAACGCCCTACCACTGTGCTATTTCTCCGGCCCTTAGTAGCCAGTTTTAAAATTTTCTCTGGTTATACCCATTTTGTTAATATCTTAAAACCTTCTCTGAGTTGTGTCAACTTTAGTAAGATACTTGCAGTCTTTTATCAGAATGCCTTTAAATTAAGTGAGTAGCCATGAGTATAATTCCATATATATTATACTTATATATGTGTCATAGTTTCTTTTTTAATAAAAATACTATATTTCTTTGTTTTTGGTTTTTAGTTTTTGGGTCACACCCAGCAGTGCTCAGGGGTTACTCCTAGCTCCACGCTTAGAAATTGCTCCTGGCAGGCAAGTGGGACCGTATGGAAGGCCAGGATTTGAATCAATGAACTTCTGCATGAAAGACAAATGCCTTACCTCCATGCTATCTCTCCTATGCTATATTTCTTATAGTTAAGAAATACTATATTTCTTAAACGACTGTTATATGGTTATCTTTGATTTAATTGTAGCTTAATTTTGTTTTTGATTTATTTTAATTTTAATTTTTATTTAATTTTAATTTATAGGTATATATTTAAAATCTTTTTATTTAAAAATATTGAATTTTAGAATTGTATTTAAAATACTGAATTTTAGGCAGTCCCTATACTTATACTTAAAGTTAAATATACAATATTAGAGAATATCAGAGTCATAGAGTACAACTTGACCGGAATGTGGTGAGCCAGTTTTTAGTCCTTTGTACATCATATGGTTCCTCAAGTTTTACTAGGATTGATCTGAGAACAGAGCCAGGTGTAAGCCTTGAGTATCACTGAATGTTGACCTAGTTTTCTTTTAAATAAAATTTGTAAACTTTGTTTTTCAAGGTGTTATTTCCCTGAAGGGTTTGTACTCTCAAGGTCTATCCTGATTCAGTAGTATTCAGGGGTGACACACAGCAAATAGTGGACACCAAGTTCCCAAGGATTTAAACTTGTGTCTCCTTCATTACAAGTATATGTGCAACAACTTTGCAACCTCAAGCTTATATTTCTCATTTTTAATTTAATTTTAATAAAGATGATCTATTAATATAACTATCAATCACTGTGAATTGAAATAGTGTTCATTCACGACTGCAAAATCTTTAAGTGAAGGAATTTCCCTTCACTATAGTCTATCTAAATGCATAAACTGTATTTATTAATGTCTAACATCATTAGATTGAGACAGTAAATATATCCAACATATGTATATTTTCTAAAGTTATATCTAAGTATTATAATTGTTGACTTGATTTAAATACCACTTTACATCAGGTATTTGCCAATTACATTACTATGACTGCTGCTATAATAAAATTAAACTATTCTATATATTTTATTTTTGTTTATATACACACGAAAAGGTAATGTAATGTTGTGACACTAAATCATGGAATCATAAGAGCTTAATACCCTTAATATCATAATATGTGTTTATTTTGTATATATAATAATAATGGTTGACTATTTTATCTTAGGTTGAAAAGTTGACACCATAAAATATGTGTTGATTAAATCTCTTACAGTTCTCTATGTTTTTATTTTTAATTCTTGGCAGACCATTTCAAGTGCTAATTTAAATTAATAATTACATTTTTTAGCTTTCTTTTCTCCACTGAACTTAATTTATTGTTAAATATTGTTTACTGGAGCAAAGTGATCTGACATTTATTTAGGTATTTTATAATGTCCATGTTCCCCACAACTTAAGAGTTACAAATAAATTATTTCTAATATGCTAGCTAAGTATTTGGATCAAATAATGACTTTTATTTTTATACTGTTGACAGCAGGGTGTACATCTTTTTTTCGATGTATTTTATAAATTATTTTCTAATCTCAATATCTTTTATCCATTTAAAAAATTGAGTCTGCAAATTTTAAGACAAAACAAGATAGGATAGTAAGAAGCACTACTAGAAAGATGTAAATTAAAATATCAATATATTTGGTGAACATATGGAAATACTATATTTAGTGTTCAAAAGCAAGATAAAGAATATCATAATACTAAGAATACCAAAAGGAGAGGAATAAAATAAAGGAGAACAGTTGATAGCAAACAATATCTTCCCCAGTCTATGGAGGGAAACTCGGGAGATCCAAAGAAAGCCACACTCTAAAACTCAAACTTAACACCAACACTCTTTGTAATCAAAATGACAATAAACAAGGATACAAATTACTTATAGTAGTATAGCATAAGCAAGTATTAAACATTTGGGAAATTCTATAAAGCACATATTTGTCAAGTGGAGCTATTGGCAAGAGAAAAATTGGATGGTATTTTTAAAGCACTAAAAGAAAAAAAAATCAACCTATAATCCTTTTCTCTGAAAGCCTGTTAGTCAGATTTGTAGAAATGTTCTCACACAAATACAAGTGAAGACATTTTTTTCTGGTAAGAAAGAATCCCTAGTAATCTCGTATGAGGGGTGGGGATGGAGGGAATGACGACTGAGATCTATACCTTGGAAATATTTGTCATTTATTTAAAAAAAATAGAAAAGAATACCAGAAAGTAAAATATATATCTCTATCTCTATCTCTATCTATCTATCTATCTATCTATCTATCTATCTATCTATCTATCATCTATCTATCTATCTATCTATCTATCTATCTATCTATCTATCTATCTATCATCTATCTATCTATCTATCTATCTATCTATCTATCTATCTATCTATCTATCTATCTATCTATCTATCTATCTACATACCAGATTCAGGGTATCGAAGAGTTAATAATGTCAAAATGAAAAATTCTACCAAGAGATTACACAGATTCAATGCTATTCCCATCAGAATTTCTACAAGAATCTTTGGGGGCTTAAGGATGAAAGCTACTAAAATTTGTCTGGAATAATAAAATTTCCAAGTAACAATCCTAAAACAAAAAATTGTGATAAATATTTTTACACTTTAAATTACGTTTAAGTGTATGGTTGCCAAAACAGTAATCTATAAAATATTATTTATTTTTAATAGTGATTAAATATTACTTATTATTTATGTTCTCTTAAGTATTTCACATAGTAATATTTATTTTCTGAAAAACATCAAAGTTCTTAGTGACATAAGGTATAGAAAAACCTTTTATATAGATTATCAGCAAAATTTCAAAAATGTTTACATAGAAAACATTATAGTTATCTCCACTTGCTACAATTTCCAAAATGTATACTAATTCCCCAGACTATAAAATAAATTAATATTAGTATCTATAATTATATTTATGAAATTATTTTTATATTACATTAAAATATGATTTCAAAGGTTTTTCCTCTCATTTTATACCTAACTACTAAGATTATTATAAAAATAAGTGATATATTCATGCTAATTATATCACAATGCTTTTTTATCTTTACTTTTAAAATTAATTTATTTCAATATATTTGGGTATATTTTTGTAGATTAATTTATTTGACATTGCTTGTAATCCATTTAGTCACTCATAATATGCTTCCTCATTTAATATAGCAGGATGGGCATTCTCCTTACACTTAGACAAGTTTGGTTTGATTCCAGGCACAAAAGATAGTTCTCAAGCCTTTTAGAGATGGTCCCTGATTACATAATTAAAAGTAAGCCCCCAAACACAGCTGAGCACAGGTGTGAGCCTCCCCCAAAAATAGTGATGATTTTTTTTTCAGAAATGTTTATTGAGAAAATATGTGTTAAAAGGATGTTCATGATAGAGCTTTTTCAAACAGTGTTTAAGCACAAATCCCATCACTGATATCCCTTTCTTCATAATTTCTCCATGTTACCTAATATCCCGAGCCTGTCCTATGACAAGTATATAACAAATTTACTTTATATTATATCGTCTAAGAAAACTTAAAGTGATAGCAAATAGAATTATCAGAGATTCAATCAGTAAGAAACAATTTATTATGATTAATTACAATTTATTCTGATAATTGCTATATTTTAACCATTCCAATCTAGTAGAGGACAACCATATGCATTCAACAGTGAGTATGATATTCAGTGTCACATGATGCCAAATACCTAACTTTAAGAAACCTCTTTTATTTCTTCTTTTAAATATTGGTTTTAAGGCAATAAACTCCCTAGGCTGTTCTCTGTCCATAAAGCCTATGTATAGTTCCTTTAAATATTAATGATAATAAAGCTGGATAGAGTATTACTGATGAGGTGTTTCTATTGAGATTTTGTGTTGTATTCCTCCATATTCTTCTACCTCTATAGAATCTCACTGGATAGATTAGCTTCTGCTGTTGATCTTATTGAATGTCAGGGATAAAAGGTAAGTTGGCTGCATGCAGGGAAGCATATTATCACTGCCACCTCTTGTTTATCAATTTAAACAAAATATTTTTAATATATATCCCAAGAAAAATCAATTGATAATTTGGTTATATAACAACATTTCAAATAGAAAATTTTATATTTTATTTCAGTGATTTCTAGGTATTATTCCAAATGTAGAGTTGCTGGGTCAAATGGAAACACAATTATTAGATGTATTAGGAATATGCATATTATTTTCCAGAAAACCTGAACTAGGCAACTAGCAATGAATGAGAGTCCCTTTCTTCCCACATCCACCCAATACTGGTTGTTCTTGTTTTGTTTTGTTTTGTTTTTGATGTCTGCCATCTATTTAGTGTGAAATAATATCTCTTTGTGTTGATTTGAAGCTCCCTGGTGGTTAGACATGCAGAGCATTTCTTCATGTGTCTTTTAGCATTTATTTCTTCTTTGAGGAAGTTTCTGTTCATCTTTCCTTCCCATTTGATGATGGGGTTGAATGCTTTTCCTTGTAAAATTAAACCAGTGATATAACCTTTTTACCAGGTAAGTGTTGGGTAAATAATTTCTCTCAGTTTTTAAGCTATTTTGTAACTTGGTCACAGTTTACTTTGAGTTTCAGAACTCATTCCTTAAAGAACTATGCACAATAGTCAAAATCTAGAAAAAAAAAACTAGTGTACAAGAATACCAAAAACAATGAAAACAACGTGAAAATTATCACTCATTAAGAACCATACTCTTGAGTGAATTGAGAAACAAAGTAAGGAAAAGGAAATAAATAAGGTAGAGAAATGTTTACAGGTGAAGGAGATGCTGCTGAAGCATGGTAAAATGATATGAGGATACTCTATCAGAACAGTTCTCTAGAAACTTATTTGATAAATTTGTGTATTTTGTAGAAGTGGACTGAAAGGTGGAAGGTATATGGGGAGTTGGAGCATTTTGGTTGAGGAATGTGTACATTAGAGATTAGTGTTGAAATATTGTATGCCTAATACACAATCATGAATAACAATGTATTTTCTAAATAGAAATAAATAATATAAAAGTATATATTACAACTTAAATCTCCAAATAAATGTTTCATATAATTTGCCAAATTGAAACTACTTATACTTTGCTTTAGAGTTTTGGTTTTATTAGTCTGACATAGGAAGAGGCCCTAACCATATTTGTTCTTCAGAAATACTGATTTTCAGGGCTGGCGAGATAGCATGGAGGTAAGGCATTTGCCCTCTATGCAGAAGGACAATGGTTCAAATCCCGGCATCATCCCGTATGGTCCCCATGCCTGCCAGGGGCAGTTTCTAAGCATAGAGCCAGGAGTTGCCCCTGCTCAGGGGGTTACCCACTTGCTGCTGGATGTGACCCAAAAATCAACCCCCCCCAAAAAAAAGAAATATTGATTTTCTTGCTATTATATAATTTGGCTTTCAGATAGAGCTATTACTAATCTTTCAATTTATTAGCATATCATAATATCTTCATATATAAATTAAAGGTGATCTAGACTTTTCTTACCATATTTGCATTATTTTTAACCACTCAGTTCATTGTGCTCTTAGTCAAGTAAATAAATAACATTTTCCATCAGAAAAACAATATTCAAAAATAAGTAAAATTGAATTGCTTTGTAAAATATTTTCAATATTTAAATGAAATAGAATAAAAGTATAAATCATATATAATTAAAAGACTTATGCCCCACAATAAAACTATCAATAATTGGATACATTATAATTATTGATATTATTATGCTGTCTTTAACTTAAATATAATAATAACTGATAAAGGAATGACAACTAAAACAACCTAATTAAATATTCATTATTATACTATGTATATAGTGGAATGATTTATAGATTAATTTATTATATATCATTAAATTATTGGGATAATTGAATGCATTAAGACAATTGTTAGTGACAGTAAGATAACAATCAATAAAAATAATTTTCTGAATAATTTGATTTCTTAACTAATTCAACTAATACCTTTTGAAAATATTTTCTGAAAAATAATTAATTTTACTATTAGGTATGGCATTTTATTTTAATTACATATTTACACCTCTATGTGCCCTACTAGAATGTTTCTTTTGGGGGGGTAGATTTATATTTTATTATTTTCACTTACGTAAATTGAGCATAACATGAATTTAATTAGGGCTAAAATAAATGTCTCGTAAAATGCCAAATGCTATATTAGGGTATGTTTTATCATAATTTTCTCTCTAAGTTAAAAGTATCTCTTATTTTTACAAATAGTATGTAAGGATATGCATTTATTTGAGTCTATATTCTCTTTAATGAGAAATTAAATTAATTTATTGAAGTTAAATAATTTGTAGAATGTCATACAAAATAGTGACAGATGAAGAATTTATATTAATAATCTCAAATTTCATGCTATATATATTCTATAATAAGTTTACTTTATGCAGAATATTTCTTGAAAGAACTTCTGTGGTGAGAATACATCTTGAAAAATTTGCACCAAGCCACTGTTCTATCTAAATTTACAAACAGAAAAATGTAGATTAGTACTTGACAAATCTAAAGAAACATACAACTCAAGAACCTCTAAGTTGCCATTTTTTAACCAGGCCAGCTCCATATACTCACTTCCTTCTCTAATTAGAGGTAACCCAGTCCTAAAAGAGCAGAGCTACATGGTTCAAGCAGCAGAAAGCTGGCCAACTCTGAAGGACAGGGCCAGCCAAGACTTTGTCTTGGCAAAGCCATGCCTACTGCCTCTATACCCCTCAATTGCCATTTTCCTGGTGGCCCTGCCTCATCATTGACCCTCTACAATTTTCTTCAGAGACACCAATCAAATCAATTTTTAGTTATGCTGGTTGCTAGGCTGATATCAACAGGGCTTTTTGGAGTAAGAGCAATTTAACAAAGCGGACAGCTAACAATAAGAGGTTACTAACCTCTGCCATTGACTTAGCAATTTCATTGGAGATACAATAATTTTCACAAAAATGTGCTTGTTACTTACTTTTTCTTTTTTCTATTTAACGTCTTTTCTTACTTTTTTATTTTTCTTTTCTTTTTCAGTAACTTTGCTTCTACTTACCTGGAAGTAAACATTTCATGATAGACTACACCAATTATGTGATGCATTTTCTTTGTTTTAAAAAAATGTAAATATACTTCTTATATAGTACAGAATAAAATGCATAAAAGGATAGTATGGAAAACCATATTATTTAAAATAGGCTATTCTGAGAAATACAATTAATTTTAAATAAGGATGCTAGACGACTGTTGTCTCATACTCACCTCTATCAATTTATCAATTTCTGATATAGATAATTTACTAATTTTATATAAGAATTTGTGATACTGAATGTATTAGAATACTTAAAAACATGCTACATAAATGTACACTTTTTATAGTATATTTGGGGACTCAATGGGGATACACTTGATGGTGGTCCAGGAATATGCAAAGCCACCTAAACTCAGCATATTCCAGGCTCAGCAAACTACTTTACAATTTAACTATCATTATAGGCCAGAAAAAATGTATATTCAGAAAGAAATTAATAACCATAGTGATTTGACAATTAGTAAGGGGTCTCTTTGCTGCTGACCTGGCTTTTATCCTAATATGCTCCCCACAGCTTGATAGGAATGATCCCAATGTAGAAAGCCAGGAGAGGTTACTTACCCTGAGCACACCAATTAATCCACAAAGACAAAAGTAATTACATGATTTGTGAAAGTTTATACTCTGATATATATTAAAAAATAAAAGCACTGTCATAATTTTATAATATACTTTTAATATGTATTAGCATATATATTATATAAATATATGTGAAACATTTTAAAGCAGAATTCAAAGCCAGTTTATAATATCTTATATTGAATTGGTGAGTTATATTGAAATTAATTTTCAGAATTTTTTAAAATTTTATATAATAATAACCTTGGTTAATCCATTCATAAAACTAAAGTCTAGTGTTAGAGAGATAGATACCATAGCAGTATGGTTCTTGTTTTTTACATTGTTCACCTGGCTTTTATACATAGCACTCCATATATTACCCTGAGCTTCTCCAGGAGTAATTCCTCAGACAAAAGCAGGATTAAGCCCTGAGCATGCTGGCTGTAGGCCCCCCAAAAAACAAACAAAATAGAAAACTGATTCCTTAATTGGTTAAACCATTAATGCAGAGGTTTTCACAAACAAAACATTACAAAAATTCTCTCTCTCTCTCTCTCTCTCTCTCTCTCTCTCGGTCTCTTCGCCCTCTCTCCTCTCTCTCTCTCTCTCTCTCTCTCTCTCTCTCTCTCGGTCTCTTGGCCCTCTGTCTCTGTCTCTGTCTCTCTCTGTCTCTCTCTGTCTCTCTCTCTGTCTCTCTCTCTCTCTGTCTCTCTCTGTCTCTCTCTCTCTGTCTCTCTCTGTCTCTCTCTCTCTGTCTCTCTGTCTCTCTGTCTCTGTCTCTGTCTCTGTCTCTCTGTCTCTGTCTCTGTCTCTCTCTCTGTCTCTCTGTCTCTGTCTCTGTCTCTCTCTCTCTCTCTCTCTCTCTCTCTCTCTCTCTCGGCTTTTAGGCCACATCCAATGATGTTCAAGGGTTACTTCTTGCTATGAGCTCAGAAATCGCTCCTGGCTTGGGGACATATAGGACGCCAGGGGATCAAGCCGAGGTCTGTCCTGGGTTAGCTGCATGCAAGGCAAATGCCCTACTGCTTTGCTATTGCTCCAGCCCCATCTTATTTTTAAATGCAGCCACAGAACTCAGCAATATTTCCACTGTGTCATCGTAATAATGCAAATTTTAAAAAATATCTATAATTATTATTTTGGCATCATTATTTCTTTATAAGAATATTAGATATAATGGAAAATTCATCATTCATAATAACAAATGTATGATCCTATTCAATGGCTATTTCATTTCTTTTTTAAGTTATGTTATAGAAGTAATTTTATATTTTTACTTAGCAAAATAGAAAGCCTTATAACAATCAACAAAAACAGAAACGCTTATTTTTAAACTTTGGGAATCAAACCCAGTAGTGTTCAGGGCTTAATCCCATTTTTTTGTTCAAAATTCACTCCTGATGGTTATCAGAGTACCATATGTGGTGCTGGAGAGCAAGCCAAAGTTAGCCACATGTAAAGCATTAACCCCAGTACTTTCTCCAATAAAAATGGATTTTTGAGAGAACACAATCATTTGTAACAGATTTGAAACTAATTATACCACAGTTCTAGAATTATAGTTAATAAGTCATAATATATTCAAGTCTTTTATTTTTATCCCCAAAATATTTTGATCATTAGTTTATGTCATCTTAGATTGATTTTGTATTTTAATACATTCTTTAATAAGGGGAGCAGAAAATATAAAATATATATATTTTCTGTATATGTTTTGTTCAATAACAAATTAAATATTTAATACAGTGCTAACTTTAAGTTATGAATGTTGCTTGCTTTATAAGTATGCTACAAATTGTCTATATATAATACAATTTGAAGTATTAATAAGTAGGTGCTAATACAATACTATTATTATATTTTCTATAATTTGGTACAACTGTTTTTATGTATTTAGTTTAAATAATTTTACAAAAATAACAAAAGATAACTGTTGTGGTTAGGTTAGAAATGGGAACAAATACCTTGTTGATGAGAAAATACAATGATGAAATCGCTATGTAAACCAGTATGGAAATTTCTCTACATTTGTAAACAGCTTTGAGATCTAGAAATCTCACTTTTGGGTTGATATAAAACATAAAATAAGGATTTCAAAAAGATATTTGTACTCTCATGCCTACTGCAGCATAATTCATAGTAATCAGTGCAGAACATCCCGTGTCTGTTAGCATGTGAGCAGATAAAGCAAATGTGTTTACAATATCTATCTTTACACATTAGTTTTTTATCTATGTTGGAAAGGTATATACATTTTCACATGCATTTCAATTGTCTATCTACATCTCTATATATCTAATATATGTGTTAGTATCATTACATCTATATTTAGTTTATATATATTGATGTATTTATTTGTCTCTATATATACAATATATTTATGTACTATATAGAGTAATGTGTAATTTAGAATCAATTTCAGTCCTAATAAAGAAGAAAATATATCTATGTCATAACCCAGAGAATACTAACATTAACAGTCACAGAAAAAAATACAGCATGATGCCACTTACATAAAGTGTAAGTGTAAGTAGAATGAAATAGAAGCAGATAATAATAATAATAATAATAATAGAAGCAGTTGCCATGAGTTTTCAGGTAAATGCAACAGAGATAATTTGAAGTATATAAATTTTGTAGTCATACTCAATGAATAAATTCTAGAAAGATCTGCTTCTTAGCATAGAGCATACTATTAACAACACTTTATTGGTTACTTCCTAATCTGATAATTTAGGTTGTTTATTTAGTATCTTGAATGGATAACAATACTATAGTTGTTTCCACAACTCCAAACTCTTTAAATTGGATATGTTAAGTGCACTTCATTTTACATTAATTTCACATCAACACAGCTATCAATATCAGAAATTATTCTCCATATAGAGACACATGTGCACACTCCTTTAAGTACATGTAAAAAAACACACCAGCTATTTTGATAGCACTGAATTAAATTGTCTTACATACTGAATGGACTTCTGAAATAGGTTTGAGGAGTTCCAAGGTTGTCAGTTGAATTAACCATTGAAAAGCTGCTTTGACAACAATGAAGCAAGACATTTATTAAAATATATATGGCTAAATTGAAATTAATTTTTATATAATTATTAGCAAAGATAATAATGAGCAAAGGGAGATATCTCTTAATATTGAACATCAAAATAGTATAAATTTACATGTATTTTATGATATTCTATTTTTGGATGTTTAATTAAATTTTCTCCAAATATGAACAGAAAATTAAATAAGGCTAGCCTTTCAATAGTGGCAGAATATGAAAATTGTATTCCTTCCCTCAAGAAATAAATAATGATAAGCTATAAAATCCAATTTGTACAGTTTTTTCTCCCACAAATATAAACAGACAGGTGTATTTTTCCTCTATTCACAAAATATCATTAAGGTACTTTTTAATATTTTCATTTCTCTTCTAATCATTATTATATTTCCTTTCTTCATTTTTTTGTTGTAGCAATCAATTCCAAAAAGTTGACAGAGGAATTTTATTTTTATTTATATTAATTTATTTGTTGACTCAACCAAATGTGAATCTATTTCTGCTTCCCAGACAGAAAACATCATAAGCTATACAGTTTAAACATAAAATTTGTTTTTGTATTCTCAACATCTGAAGAATGAAATTTTAAGATACGGGTATATGTAGGTTTGATTTTTCTTAATATATACATGTCATTAATATTTATGCAAACTTGCTATTTTTCACATAAGTCTGTTCCTTGTATTGAATGTCTAGGTTCCTGTCTTCACTTAATAAAACAACTTATGCCCACGATATTAAATCCCACTTATAGGATTTAATTTAACTTTATCTTATTAAAATTCTTATCTACGGGGCCGGGCGGTGGCGCTCGAGGTAAGGTGCCTGCCTTACCTGCGCTAGCCTAGGAGACGGACCGCGGTTCGATCCCCGGCGTCCCATATGGTCCCCCAAGCCAGGAGCAACTTCTGAGCGCATAGCCAGGAGTAACCCCTGAGCGTCACCGGGTGTGGCCCAAAAACCAAAAAAAAAAAAAAAAAAAAAAAAAAATTCTTATCTACAAATATAATAACAATCCCAGTCAAAAATATTGAAGATTAGGGCTTTAACAAGATTTTGGTAGGTGAAATTTTAGTGCCTAATACCATTTTTGTCAATTTCCAAATTGCATTTCAAATCCTAAAATTTTCTTAAAAAATATACTATCCTGAGTTTTTTCTTATAATCAGTTATGAAATTCCTAATAAAATTATATAAAAGGGGTTGCACTAAATTATCTTTATATTTCAAAATTTTTATATCTTTTTATGAATTATAGAAATTATGGTAGAAAGCCTTTCTAGAGTACATGCCAGTTTGGGGTGGGGAGAAAGGACACTTGGGATATTGGTGATGGGAATGTTGCACTGGTGAAGGTTTTTTTTTTTTTTTACAAATATAAAAAAAAATGAAAAAAAGAAGAAAAGAAAAGATTAGGCCTACCAATGCTTACCATAGGCTGTGTTCTATACACTGACTGTGTAGAAAGAGGAGGTACAGTAAATGCTCCCCATATACACTTCAGACCAGGCCCTTTGCCTGGTCTGTATTGTGAATGGGGGACAAAAAATAAAAAAAATGAATTATAATAATTAATAACTCCATCTTTTCATCCTATTAACATTTCATAGTTTACCAATGATGTAATACAGATAAACGTAGCTAAATATTAAGTATAAGAACAATTTTATCAGTGAATCTTTGTAATGATCCCACCCAATTCTAAATCTAAATATTTTGTTTTGAGTCCTAAAATGTTCTGCCAATTGGTTTCACTATTATTTTTATTCTTCTGATATTTTTAAGGAAACTGACCAAACAGTTGTGTTAAAATGCTATCTTAAATCTCCGCTGATCAAACTTTCCAACATTTTTCCATCTCATTGTAAGTATCAAAGTTCTCTTATAAAGTCTCCTGATGATTTTTGATTTATTTCTTTATTTACTTTTCTCTTCCCTATTGACTCCAATATGACCACCACAATATAACTTTTACATGAAAATACGAGCAAGATTTCTAACTTCAGATATTTATTTGTGCATATGTCTTCCTGAATATTTATCTTATCTACAGACTTTTCTTTCTCACCTGAAAAATTTATTCTGTTGTCACCATTTAAATGAAATCTAAAAAGACCTCACCTGTATGGGTGATATGATCTATTTGTCAATTTAATTTGTATTTGTATGCACAAATAAAATAATTTGATAAATAAATGTCTCACAGTGGGTAAATAGCAAAACCAAATTTATAACATAGGTAGTTTAAAAGCATGTCAAATACAGCTTATGATCATTTTATAAAAATACACTATTATGACTTCTATTATTTATGAAATGTGTAAGGCACATAAAAAAGCTCAACAAATTTTGTTTTACTATAGTTTTGAGGAGAAAATGTTATTCTTTATAAGGAAAAATTATTATAAAGATACAATAGAGATGAAGACTGGAAGGACCAGCCCATGATATGAAGTTTAGCACAAATAGTGGTAAGTGCAGTTAATGCAATAACTACACTAACAATTACTATGACAATGATAGAGAAATACAAAGCCTGTTTCAAAGACAGGCAGAAGGTGGGGGAGGAAATAGAGAACAATGGTGGCAGGAAAGTTGCACTAGTAAAAAGGAGGTCCCTCAGGTTTGGTGACGCTCAGGGGTTACTCCTGGCTATGCACTCAGAAGTCGCTCCTGGCTTGGGGGACCATATGGGACGCTGGGGAATATAACTGCAGTCCGTCCTAGGCTATCGCTCGCAAGGCAGACACCTTACCTCTAGTGCCACCAAGCCCGCCCCAAGGAGGTGTGAATTTTATGGCGGAAATACAATTACAAATATGTTTGTAACTATGGTGCCTAAGTAAAGAAATTATTAATATATATACATACATAGTAAATCAATCTCATAGAACTACAGAAAGACTAAGGTTAAAAATACAAGCAAAACACTAAAAATAAGTTTCCTCAACATGTGATGCTTGACAAATTTTAATAAAGTGCTTATGATAGTATTATGAACAAGTCAACTGCTAAAAATATTTCATAAGTAAATTAATCAATTATTTAAATCAATACCTTATAACAATGTATAGTCCCAAATCTTCCTCAGTGATTTTTAACACAGCAGTATATTAACTTCTGAAATAATATAACCATTATATTTATAGTATTCATTATTTTTTTATTCTGAATGGTATATTTTATTATACTACATGTTTTGCGATCACTCTGTATAATTTGTACATTTCTTTATTCTGAGATCTTTCCAGTATCTTGACTTATTTTAATTACTGGTACATATTAATATTTATGTTTTTGGGCTCGGGGAGATAGCACAGTGGCGTTTGCCTTGTAAGCAGTTGATCCAGGACCAAAGGTCGTTGGTTCAAATCCTGGTGTCCCATATGGTCCCCCATGCCTGCCAGGAGCTATTTCTGAGTAGACAGCCAGGCGTAACCCCTGAGCACTGCCTGGTGTGACCCAAAAACCAAAAAAAAAAAAAAAAAGATTTACGTTTTAATGAATCAATGAATTACATGGAGTAATAGATGGCCATATATAGAATATTCATAGTAATATTTTCATACCCCATTTCAGATGTGAGGCAAAAATAGAATTTAATATAATATGTAAATTCCAACTATTTATTTAAAATAGTCAGATAATTTTAGTATAATTGTGAGAGATATTATACCCATGTCTTTGAATATACAAAATATAGTTTTTATAATTTAACTTCAAATCACATGTTTTTGATTATCTTTCATAATAAAGTCAGAAATAATATTAGATTTCTGGTTTTTAAAAAATAGGGAAAGAAAGTATATTGCTTACTCAGTCATAATCTTCAGGTTAAAAGAAATATCTAGAAGAAACTAAGTTTTTATTCAGAATTAGAATATTAATCCACAAATAAAATGCAAACTACACTAACCTCTGTGCTTAATTTAATTCCCATTATTTCAGTGTACAATACTTGATTATGGAATGTATGATGAGGCTAATCAGATAAGAACAGAGTATAGTATTTTCATATCTGTTTATAAAAATGCAATGTAAAATATATTCAAAAATACAGTCTCTCATTGCATGCACAATTTAACTTATAATGTTGCCTTCATTCACTTTTATACTCATTTTAGATATAATGTATGTATAATTTTTGGTGTATATATACACAATGCAATGCTATTTAGCTATAAGAAAAGCTTAAAATTTCCCTCTTGCTATAAAAAATGATGGAAAGAGGGTGTGTCATATTAATTAAAATAAGTCAGAAAGAGAAAAAAAATAAATCATCTCATTCATGTGAAGAAAGAAAGCAAGGAAACAAAGTCTAATGGAAACCAATCCTTTGACTCCAAGAGGAATTAACTTGAGTAATGTGTGAGACAGAGAGTGGGCCAAAAGTCTGTGAAGTACCATTGTGGATAAATAATTTCACTTTTGGAATGGACCTGGTGTTTTAATATTGTCTTCCTAAAATAGATAAGACACATTCTTAAAAACTATTTTCCTACAATAAAAATAATATTTAAAAGAACAGAAAATACAGTGTAACATAACCTCTTTCTTTAATGAACTGTCTTCATCAATGAAATTCAGTTTTAGCAGCTTATGTCGATGTTGCCCACTCTCTTAAATCATATTGGTTTTGCTATACTGAGCATTATTAATCCTAATGTGGGCTTGTATTTACTGACATTTAGATATCTGAATGTTAAGATGAAGATTTAATGAAAGAAAGATACATACATATATATGTATGTATATATATATATATAACATATTGGAAGATTTAGAGTTATAACATTCTGGTGGTTGCTTAGATTAGTAACCATCAGGTATCAAAATAAAATCAAGGTACTTACCTCACAAAAAAGCAATTATTTTAGTAGGATAAATGAAAGCAGACAAATTTGAAGCAACACACATTTTTTAATGGAAAGAACTATGGCACCTTCATTAAATATTTGAAAGCATATAAATACACTAAAGTAAAGTCTGACTATCTTGGAATTTTTAAATATAATCATTATGTCAAATGGCTTGAGAAAATTTAATAAATCACAAAATATATATCAGGATAATTTAAAATTGTGTTCAAGTTAAATTACAACTGTACACTCAATGTACAGTTATTTCAATGTCTGAAATATATCTATTCACACCTGAACTGGTGATAGTCCTATATTATTGCTAGTATTGATTACTCATTAAATTGCTCAAAATTTTTATATCATTGATTTCTTAGAACCTACATCAATCCATTTTGACTGACCTTATCAAAACTAATCATTTTACATTAAAGCTAAGAAACATTTATAATGACTTGATTAGATTCTGTATTATATGATCAAAGAAAACCTTGACATATTCTTAAAGATTCAATAAGATCTAGCAATTTAGCTTGTCGGTGTTGTCAAGATCTACCATCATTTGTATATTGGCATCTTAAATTAACATACATAAAACACTTAAAGTGCACTCATTAATAATCACTAGAAAATACAATCTTTATTCTTTATTAACTATGAATATCATTAAATAACATAGTTAAATGGAAAGGATACACATCCAAGAGTTATAGAAATTTACAGCATTTTATAGTTTTATAGAGTATAAAATAAATTTAGACTATTATAAATATGAGGGGATTATTAAATTGTGCATATATTTATAGTAAAATAATAAAAACAATGAATAAATGGTGTATGTTAAAATTATAATTTAATAATTAACTAAATATATAAAATCTTAATGATAAAATAAGTAATTATTATTGCATAAAAATACAAACTTTTATTGAAACATTTTTATTTTTATATCTATTTTACATTCTGGCATTTTCTCAGATATCTGTATTATCTAAATATGTCTCATATTCACTCTGAAGTCAGAGATCTGCATTAAATTTTACTTGCATACTAACAGTACAAACTAGCAATATTGTACTGACAATATAAAATGGGTAATTTTCTCTTATTAATTCACTTTTTTTAATTGAGTAATAGACTTATTCAGGAAAATCTAAAATAATGAATATAATAATATTAATAAAAGGAATTGAGGTGTAAGAAACAGATTATCATTGATTTTTTTGAGAAATAAATGAATTTTAAAAAATCTTAAAGCCATCTTGTTATGGAGTCATGTTTGCCAATATGAATTACTATTATTTTTCATTTTCCCTGTGAGAAAAAGTGAAAATTAAATGCATTATGAAGAATCAATAACAAATTTATCTTAATAGGGTAACATCACTAATGTATTGATAGAAGAGATTCTTTAGTTAGGTTCAAATAACAACAATAAACAAGACAACATACAAAAAGTCTTACAATTCTGTATGAGTATTACAAACTTGTACATCTGAAAATAATTCAGGTTCTACAAGAAAGACATATAAAAATTACTTTAATTGTAGGACAGATGGTGGATAAAGAGAGCAGTGCCTAATGGCTATATCCACACCTGGAGAGTAGATGGAATGACTGCTATTCCAGAAAGGTCTTTGGAATGAGGAAGCACAAAGGGGAAGAAGCACTTCATTATCCTGGTTATTGAAGCCCATTTTGTGTGTGTGTGCGCGCACGTGTGTGTGTGTGTGTGTTTTCCTATGTATATTAGAACCCTGGCATGGAAAAGTTTGTGTGTGTTTTCCTATGTATATTAGAACCCTGGCATGAAAACAATAGAAAAAGGTCCATCAGAGTCTACTTTTTATTTTTTCCTTCTCTCTAGAGCCTGGCTTCTTTAACTTTGGTGAAGACCACAATTGGGGTAACATAATTAAATGTGAGAGGTGTGAAAAGTTTAGAAAAGAAGGTTTTTGAACATGCAACTAATGAAAAATCAACTTTAAATAAAATATAAAATGAATTAAAATGCTTTTGAAAACATTTGACCATGTTACATTTACAAGGTGAATAGATATCACAAGTGGAAAAGTTTAAAAACATTTTAATACAGAAAACAAACCCTGGCAAATACTTATTAGACTGGCACTGACATGGTAAAGTATGTTAAAAATTATAGACTTATTGATACTCAAATGGAACTCAAAAGAAAGACTAAAAATGGTTATTCTGGAAACATTGGACCTTTATTTTGTCATATAAAGCTTCTCCTCTGATAAGATAATTTATATAATATAAATTGTAGGTTTCCTTTTTATTCAGTGAATTATTTTGCTTTGCTATCCTCTATTACATATTTAAACCAAGAATACCTGATGTTTAAAATTCTCTGACTTTAACTTCAGATTGTATTCTCATATTTCATACATTTATTAGCAAAGAACAACTATCTTAATAATTATTATATAACATCCAACTCCATAATATTTGTTGTTAATTATAATATAATTAGCAAACAATTTTAATTATTATTATATTTATTGTTCATTACTTGAATTGTTTCATAATATTTCTGATTTATCCATACATTTATCCTTAAAATATTTTGGAGAAATCTTTATGTTCCATAAGTACTAGGAGAAAATATCTCCACACCACCAGTTTTTGATATTCGTTTTGCCTAAAAATAACTATCAATAAAGGCATTTGAATATAGGACATTTACAGGGTTGTGTTATTGAAGTGCCATTTACAATAGCCAACATCGGGAAATAACCCAATTGCAGATAAATTAATAGAATTGAGCTAACTGTATTTATACTCATATATTGCATCTTTAAATAAGTAAATAACATGGATATGGGCATGAAAAACTAGAGCTACCAAAAAGGAAGTATTACCTTTGGACAAGAGAAATAAAATTGGTAGTTTTAAAGTATGCTAAAAATATCATTATAAGTAAATAAATACTGGAAATGTTTCGTGTATGTGATATATAAGAAAACAATGTACTGGGGGTTGGAGAAATAGCAAAATGGTAGGATATTTGTCTTGCACATGGCTGACCTAGGACGGACCTTGGTTTGATCCCTGGTGTCCCATATAGTCCCCCAGAACAGGGGCGATTTTTGAGCTCATAGCCAGGAGTAATGCATGAGCATCATGGGGTGTGGCCCAGAAACAAACAAACAAAACAAAAGATTGTACTGAAAAATATCCAAAAAAAACACAAAACTAAGATTACCAAAATGCAAAAGACATCATTGAAAGTGTTCATTGGGCAGCACTAAAAGAGTATTAACTTTTGGACTAGACAGCCAATAGCATTGTCCTCCAAAATCATTTAAATATTTACACATTTTAACAAATATATGACTCAATTTTAAAACTATAAAAACTTTAACTTGTATATAATATGTATTTTAAATACTTCACATACTGATGGCACTCTGCTTTACTTATAAAATAATTAAATGCTATATTATAGTCTTAATAAAAAGATACACATAACAGAGGAAGCAGACCACTATTTTATTATATATTAAATAGTGCTTTTTACAGTTGGAGGAAACACAGCTTTTAATGTTCATAAATATAGTGGGAAATAAAATGGATATAAGTTATCTTATAAACCTCAGACAAATACATTAACAGATATTGACAAATGTATTTTAAATGATAAAACAATTTTAGTCATAAATACATTAGATGGGAAAAAAACTAAAATAGATTCTATCATCAAATGGTATTTAACAGCATTAAGAGTTTAAGTTAATGTTGTGAAGCTATATTTCCCACTATTCTAAGGATTGATTAGCATTAGAAAACGTATTGATATAGGGTACAGTGCCAGCAGTTAAATAAGAAAAACATCCTGATAGTCTCAATGGTCTTTGATTACATTCAACATGAATTAATCATAAACTCTGAGTAAACTAGAGATAAAATAATGATTTCTCAAATAAAAAATATGACTGGTAATAAAAATGAATCAACATAAAATACAATAAGCATATATATATATATATATATTCCTTTCTATTTAAACATTGCCATTGCTCTTCATTATTCCAACGTATAAATTAGAAAATTTACAATTCAGCATTTATGGTCCTTTAATTAGATTTTAACTTCTCGAGTGTCATTAAAGATACCCTTTTCATTACATTATTTGCTTTCCTCAGAGTCATTACTAGAGTTGACTTATTTTAGATAGTGTTGTTTTCCTCCTTGATAACACCTAATACCAAAAGTTCTCATAGATATATATATATGGACACATAGATTAGTAAACCCCTTAGTTATTACAATTATGTCATTAAATCATTCTTTTTAAACATCAAAATGGGCCAAGCTCCCATAATTCTGAAGCCATACTTGCTTCCTACATCACTCAAAATCATGGTTTTCCTGATGGCCTGCCTCATCACTGACCCTTTAAAATTCTCTGTGGTTACAACCTATCTGAAAACACTTAAGGTATGCCAGTTGTTGGCCTGATATCACTGGGCTCTTTTTTTTTCTTCTTTTGTTGAGTGAGTGCGGGCACCCTACCAAGTATTTTCCATCTTCCATAAAAGTCAGACAGCTATAAATACACCAAGAAACACAGCTTCCATTTCAAACCAGGTCTTCTTTCAGGAGGCCCTACAACTGGGTATATCCCCGTAATATTTATAGTGCCATAGCTTTGAATTTATTAAAATTCTTTTATTTTCTGCTTTCATTCCTAAAGGAACACCCCAATTTAAAAGACTGTACATAAAGCAACAATTCAATAGTAAGCTGATTTCAAGTTCTAGAATCTTATATGGTGCCCAATGCCTACCAATGCCCACCACAAGAGATCATTTAACAACAATCTATGAATAAGTCCTTAGCTTCACTGGTTGTGATCTCAACCCCCCAAAAAGATACAATGCAAACATACGGCTGTAGCATATAAGGTTAATAAATACACTTTTACACATATTTATTAGCTGTTACTATTAGCATCTTTATGGGAACATTTATTTTCCTATTGTGTTTAGATGATTGTGATTTCCAGGGAATAGAAGTAATTTATATATCATATGTTATGATTTAGACAAATGGTATAGTTAGGACATTTGAAGTGAGTATGAATCTTATATACAGGAATTATTAAGCTTTTCCCCAGAAATATGACAGTATTCTAAATTAATAAGTCAATTAAAATAAAATTTATTTAATTATTAATTAACCTTAATTTGGGAGTCACTGTTTGAATTGTCCAAGGCTTACCTCTGACTATTCTCAGAGTTCACTGAGGTATTCCATGAACTAAATGCAGTGTCAGAGATTGAGTGCTGGCTTGCAAAGCTAAAATAATCCTAGCTGCCATAAAATCCCATTTGTGATGTGTTGTTGTTGCTTTTGATACACGCATTATAGTACTTGGGGCTTACTCCAGATTTTTCTTTCATTTATCATTCTTAAAGGGATGGTCAGAGATGCCTGATCTGCATCAGCTACTTGCAAGACAATTGCCCTACCTATAGTATTACATTTCTGGTCCTCTTTGGAATATTTAAATATAAATTACTTTAAACAAAATGATTTACATTATTGTTTATAATTATGTGTTCAACACCAATCCCACTATGAATGTAGTATTTCCTCCACAACTGTCCCTGAATTTCCACCCATCCACAATTCTGATCCCTTAATAAGCACAAAATAATATCTTTTATATTGCTTGCTTACAGGTAAGCAGTAAGGAAATTATTAAACAAAAAGTACATCAAAAAGATATTTTTTGAAAATTATATATCACAAAGAGCTCATTAAGCCATTGTCAGAAGGGATAGTAAAGTATTTATTATGCTTAACTAAATATAACAACTTTAAATCCATTACATGATTTAAACCATCTTTATATCTTTATCTTTTGGGGGAGTAAAGTGGGGACACACCAGGTGATGCTGAAGGTTTACTCCTGATTCTGCACTCAGGAATCACTCCTGGTGCTACTTGAGAGCTTATATGGGATACAGAAGAATTAACCTGAGTCAGCTATGTGCAAATTGAGTATCCAACCTTTGTACAGTCATTTTGGAAACTTGCTTTGTTAGTGAGTATATATATATATATGTATATATACATATACATATATATATATATATATATCCATTTGGAATTCTAGAAATGACAAAACTATTTAAATTTAAAGCCTACATGATCACCAGTATGTTATGTTCACTAAAACAAATATATAGGATTTCGTATTTTCTGGTTTTTTTTGCCCTAATCTATAGATTAAGCAAGTTATTACTGGAGGATATAGAATAAAGTATTCAAGGGTTATAAATATCACTATTTTTATAAAATTATTATAAGTAATTCATTCTATATGTTTTAATGTAAGTAGAGAAAATAATTTATAATTATTAGTATGCCATATTGTAAATGACTGATGTATTCAAATTTTAAATTCTAAATATTATGTTTAACCTATGTATAGCCTGGGGTTATTGAAATAAACAATATTCACCAATCATAAAAATCACCACCAAAATGATATCAAATGTGATATAGAGCATGTAACTAAAAGATTTATATAGGTTTCATTTATAATCAATTAGTAACTTTACCATTATAATCAATTAGTAACTTTACAAATAAATTTTTGTGAATAAATGTTTTTAATTTTTTATTATTTAGAACTATTTAAAGTTCATTTTAACTAGCTTCAAGTGGAAAATAAATAAAAATGTGATTTTAAAATAAAACATTTACTTTGAAATATTAAAAGAAAATGACACGTAGGCTGTCCATCAGTAATATTTTCAAGGATTTGGCAGAATTTCTCCCTGGGTTATTGTAGGTTGATTCACTTCTGCCCTTGACTTTTATTGTCAAGGTTGTTTTCTTTTTTAAAAAAGCTTAAGGTATTTTCAGTTCCAGCCATTGTTCTTGTATTCCAGTCAATGATCATGAAATAAACACAGATAGAGATTGGATTTTCTATTTAAAATCATCCGGAAATCAAGCAGCAATCTTTTACTTATAGCTCATCAGTCAGAAATTTATCATATGTAGAAAAAGAGCTACAGATAGCAGTTAGATATATATTTAAACTTCAGTTGCAAGTGACTTCAATAAAATTAGTGTCTATGTGATTGAAGAAAATAAAGATGGAATATAGAAGTTTCTGTTTAGTTTTTACTTTAAAATAATTCATCTCTTACATTGACCTTGTCTGCCCTTGACCTATAATTGCATTCACAACTGTTTAATAAAAATGTAAACATAATTGAATTAGAAAGATAAAAGTAATGTGCATTATTTTTTATTTCTTTTCTTGATTTAAGGAAAATGAATCACATAGTTGATATAGTTGACTACAGTACATTTGTTTCCATAATTGAGATAAAAGATATATTTTTTGTTTTTTGGGGGGTCACACCCATTTGATGCTCAGGGTTACTCCTGATATGCGCTCAGAAGTCGCTCCTGGCTTGGGGGGGCCATATCGGATGCCAGGGGATTGAACCGCGGTCTTTTCTTGGCTAGCGCTTGCAAGGCAGACACCTTACCTCTAGCACTACCTCACCGGTCCCAAAAGTACTTTTTAAAAGTAGAAGAAATATTAAAGTTAAAAATGGGAATAAATAAAATTATAAAGAAAGAAGTATAGTGATAAGAAAAAATTGAAAATGATTTTATATTCAATGAGGTCATAATAAAATACATTTGTTTTCATAAAAGTAAAAGAAAATTTATTTAAAAAGAATAGAGAAAAAAAGAAAATATAAAAAATAAGTACAATAACAAGCAAAGTTTTAAAAATTATTATATCTTAATGAAGTCTTTAAGAAAATGGTGTAATAGTTGTCTACTGTATTATTTCTTTTATTTATAAATATTAAAGGACCCCACTTACACATTGGCATCTAAATTGGTATATTTCTATAAGGATAACATCACCAAACAAATGAAGTTGTCCAGTAATTTGAAGTTATATTACTGATTCTGTGGCTTTTGTGGGATATGTTATTATCAGCCTGGCCTCTCACATGTAGGACAATGATGGAGGATGCTCAAAAAAAAAATTCTGGTAAGATTAATTCAATACTGTCATAATAGAAGTTTGATCAGATTAGTTTCTCCAAAGAGAATCATAGACTACTGGTGAGGTAAGGGCATAGGCATAGTGATGATTATCAGCGATGGGATGCAGCTTGGTTTTGGTAGGGTTGTGGCTTAGACCATCCTCTTTTCTAGTAATTGCTCTCTTCGCTGTGGCTTGTATATCCATGATTTTTCATTGCTTAGTGGATATCTCTTTTGAGATTAGAGTGAGTAGATAGAGCTGGCCTGGTTTAAATATGGCAACTGCATTTATGGGCACTGCTTACCTAATGTATATTATTTACAGAATAATATGATTTTGAAAAGTAATCTTTATTATAAAGTAAGTTAATGTAATTATTATAAATTATTTATTTATTATAAATAAAGTAATTTATTTCTCTATAAATTGAGTTTAGAAGTCAGTAAATGTTAAATAAATTGACATTATGAATTGATTCTGGTCATTAAAAATGATGTTCCAAATAATTTGCTATTTAATATTTTGCTTGAAGTTAATGAATGAAATTTTTAGTTTGATTATTTTTAAATATCTGCATATTTGCTATGTAAATAAGCATATTGCATTTAAATGTTTAAATTATGTTCTATCTATTTGCATTATTATAGTTTTATAACAATATAGAATTATATTTCTGATGTAAGACATTAACATTATGAAAGCTTATCCACCAAAGATACAATAATGTAAATTAATTTACAAAAACTGCAATATTAACAAAGAAATATATGTAGACAATGTAGATACTATTTGAAATTTAACTTAGTAACTTTTCCTATATCAAAATACTATTTTAAACTTTGTTTATGAAATATGCAAATTATATACACATACAGTTTTATTTCTAACTTCTTGCCTAGCTCTCAAAGGATATATATAATGAAAGTAATTTTATTTTTTAAAATGTGTACATACTACCTAATTCTAAGCAAAGCTCTTTTGTGGCATTGTGTTTCAGAAACTCTACTGTAGTTTTTGTAAATTAATTTACATTATTGTATCTTTGGTGGATAAGCTTTCATAATGTTAACTTTACTTAATTTATAATAATTACATGAAGCTACTTTATAATAAAGATTACTTTTCAAAATCATATTAAACAGTAAAGGCTAAAAGTAGCAAAATTAGGTCATAATTGATTCTTGTTCTGGTACCTCAGAAGTAATAAATGTGCATGTATCTTGGACAATGTCTAGTTTATATTGAACAATATTACCTAAGTCATCCTATTTTACATGTAAAAATCATATTCATGAAATTATTATGTTATGGCTTTTATATTCTTATTTTTGCATTGAATGCAAAGTAGAATGAGTGGAAAGATCAGTGGGAGTACTTAATGATAAAAGACTTTTTCAAGAATAGTCTTGGGAAAAGATATTTACAGATAAATCTAGTTTAGAAAACTGTACAATATAAGCAGAAAGTACATTCAGATTTTTTGAAAGGAAAAGTGACATTCAAATGTAAATGAAGTAATGTTTTAGATTATATTGAAATTCTGAACAAAATTTAATCAGAATCAGCTACATGTAATGTATGCCTTAATTCCTGTTCTTTCTCACACTCTTAACCTAATTAATTTCATTGGGTTGTATCATATTTGTTTAATTATTAATTAGTGTGGGGTCACACTGCTGTCTATGCACTTAAAGGTTCAGAAACCTTTCCAATTTTCACTATTTGATCACAGCAAGAAAAAGAAAAACAACAAAAAACTTCCTCCTATTAGTTTCAATTCCTTTGATTGATTATTTGATAGATTGATTGATTTTTGGTTTTTGGGCCATACCCGGTAATACTCAGGGTTACTCCTAGCTTTGTGCTCAGAAATTGCTCCTGGGTTGGGGGACTGTATGGGCCAAGGGGGGTGGAACTGAGATCCATCCTAGATAAGCCGAGTGCAAGACAAAAGTCCTACTGCTGTGCGATCACTCCCACTCCTGGTTTCAATTCTAATGAGATAACAAGACTCATATTAATCTTGAGATGGTGCTGAATCATTAATAACGTTAATAAATAATAAATAAAACTGAAAAATTGCTATTTTATGGTGGCAATCACTAGTCCTATAATCAGGCATTAGGGGATACTTGATTCTATCTTGCCTTTGCATGGATGTTATTGCCTATAAGAAATTACTTATCCACCACACTAACACCAGGTCAGGGTCTGGCACAGATTCTACAGCTACGTTTTCAGATTTTGAAATAATTACTAGATATGCACTTAGGTGTGGCTTCCACAAGGACCCCAGAAAGGTTACTTCTTCACTGGGCAAGACACTGGGAAAACTTAACTAATTTTTTTTGTTTGTTTTTGTTTTGGGGGGACTACATCCGGTGGCACTCAGGGGTTCCTCCTGGTAATGCGTTCAGAAATCGCTTCTGGCTCAAGGGAGTATATGGGATGCCGGAGATCAAACCCAGGTTCATCCTGGGTCAGCCATGTGCAAGGCAAACACCCAACCGCTGTACTATTGCTTCTTTAACTGGCTTTTTACAAGACTGAGTTCCAATGTTGCTTCAGCATTCACAGTAAGAATTAAGTTAAAAAAATCTGTATCTAAAGTCACAAATATCTAGACTCAATAACCGAAAATGACTGCTTCTGAATATTTCTGGAAAGGGTTGAAGATACGTTACAAGGTTATTTTAGAATGTGGAGTGAGGCTGGAAGTAGTGGTTTTTCCTTTCAGTAGCAATGCAGAGTTAGTTATTTCCTAGTGGTTTGAAATTAGAAGATCTCCTGTTAAATCTCCTGAGTCTCCTGTTAGATCTTTGGAAGGGAAGAAATTCCCTTGAATCATGACTGATAGTTCTGCAGTCATGCCACAGATTGTTGCAGGATCTGTTCTCAAACCAATGATGGTTCTCCTATCTCTGGGTAATGCTATTTCCTAGCACTACCCTTAGCTAGCAGGGCTATTCATGGATTCTGGCTAGAAGTAACTCAAATCTAATATCAAGTTATTAAAAAATTGTTGTTTTTTAAATTCTGGCAGTAGAGATTAGATCATTAATTAAATATTTTATACTGAATTATATGTGAACAGTATATAAGTTTCTAAAGACCAGCTGCAGAAAAAGATTGAGAGAGTAAACTTACCTGTGCATAAAAAAGCATTGATATATTAGATAATTAGATGCTATTTTAGAACACCTAAATATTTCAATGTTTAAGTTGTAATGTATAATTTATAGTCAATGTATAATTCAGTATATATAAATTAGTTCTTATGTTAGAATTGAGGAACATTTCTTAAAGGTCTAAATATAAATGTCAGAAGGTTTGTTTTTATACACAGACATTTAAGTTACTTTGACCTGGAACACTATGGATGTCTGAATAAAATCTATATTAATCAAGAGATATAATGCTCTGCTTTTTGTCAAATTATTTTCTTTTTTTTCTTTTTGTAAAATTATTTTAATAAATTATCAAGCCTTATGTTAAATGCATTCTTAAGTTAGAAAATTTGGGCAAGTATCTGTGAATGGTTGTCATGATACAATCATTGTCCATATGTTCTTTAGAAACTGACAGACTACATGAGAATAAATAAGTCTCTATCAAAAGTTAAGTTTATGAAATTGACATTTTTCCAAGAAGGAAGTGTATTTAAAAAGTCACTATTTCTGTCAAAATATTACTTGATTTGAAATAAAATAATTTAATGTATTTGAACTATATTCTATATATTTATTAAACAAATATGATCTACTTTATTTGTTGTATTGTATATACAGATATTGTGTATTCAGTATTTGCTTACCATACTTTTTCAAGCTTTATTTTTCATTCTTTTGGGTCTACATCAAAAAAGGAAAGAAGGGACATTTCTAATATATCTAATATATCACCTACACATATATAATCTATTCTATTGTTAGTATCTATCAACACAATGGTACACTTTTTAAATAGTAAATCTAAATTGCACATTATAATAAAAGTTTAATAGGCTAAGAAGTGTTGGTAGGGACATCATATCTTTCATTCTCTATCATAAACAGGATAATGGCTTTTAAAATAAGGAAGAATGGAATTTTCATATAACTCTGATTTTCCCCTTCCTGGAAATCACCCCCCCCAAACAAAATAATTTAAAAATATATGTGCCTATCTCTGTACAATGCAGTTCTAAATATAATAGCCAGAGTAGGTAAACAAATGTATAACAGGTAAATGAATCAAAATATGCTATTTTCTGTACCTGGGATAGCACTAAAGGTTATCATATTAAGCAAAATAAGTGGATGGTAGCTAGAAGAAGAAATTCTCAGTCTTTTGTGGTAGGTAGAGCCAAAAAATACAAGGGGATAAATAATAGAATAATGAAAAAACCTTGATCTTACATCACCAAAATATTATAAATTATCGGGTTCATTGGATGGTAAAAAGAAAAAGGCAGACTGGAATTAATATAAAAAAGGTTATAGGGGGCCGGAGAGATGACATGGAGGTAGGACATTTGCCTTGCATGCAGAAAGACTGTGGTTCAAGTCCTGGAATCCCATATGGTGCCCTGAGCCTGCCAGGAGCAATTTCTAAGAGTAGAGCCAGGAGTGTTCCCTGACTGCTGCCAGAGGTGACCCAAAAACCAAAAAAAAAGAAAAATAATAGAAGATTTTTGGCACTTTGTTTGTCATGGGGTGCAGTGACCCTTTGCTCAAAATCACAAAAAAGTAATTATGTTGTAGCTGGAGTGATAGCACAGCGGTATAGTGTTTACCTTGGACTAGGCCAATGGGGGAAATCCCAGGTTCAATTTTCAATAATCCAGATGGTTCCTAAGATAGTAGTATTATATATATGATGTTTTATCTGAATATTTATGTATTTTATCAATACTACATTTCTATGATCACATATTCCAAATATTTTGCTCACCTATTACTTTCTGTTCCATTTTATCTCCATCTTCTGATGCATCAACAGTAGGGAGCTTTCATTTGCTATTTTGTTAAATCTCAAAATTTCAGTAACATCACATTTAATGGCATTAATTTGAGCTTCAGTTAGCAAGGATCCCTTCATGATAGCTTGTCTATAACCTGTTAAATATTATTCATTTATTTTATCTAGTAGTCAACTCAGAATATTTAATGATAAATCCCTAAATATTTTGACTCTATGTGATTGTAACATTTTCTGATTGAATACCATGTGTAAAACAGCAATTAATTTAATACTTAAAATTTCCAGTTACTTAGATTTATAAATTTTAACACAAGATGATAAAATTTCTTGAGGCTGCCTAATTATTTAATTTTATTAAAATGTTGCCATAGTTTTATTTTTATTTATTTTTGAAAAATAATCTATCTTGTCTTGTTATGTGAAATAGTCATAAGGACAAAGAAGAGAAAGTCAAATATGGTCTCATTCAAATGAAAAATAAAAACCCCAAAGCCAGCTTCTAATTTCAGGCTACTTAAGTAAGGTTATTAGATCAGTGAAAAGATGATGAGATATTTTGCTCCAAAAATAATTCTATGCAGTGATATGTATTTCTACTTTAGTGACAGGTGTGGACTTGTAACATATATTTTAAGAGATGTGATATTGTAGTCCAGAAAGTATATATAGTAGTAATGAAAATCACCATGACTTTAATATTAATATTTTAAACATTCTATTAATTAAGCAAATATGATACTGATTTTTAGGTTGTCTATTGTTGGTTTACTCAACAATCCTAATTGCTATATTAACCTGTCACATATCTAATAAAATTCTTTTATGCAAATTCAATTACTGATCTATAAATTTTTAGATCACTATCTAACACTGCCTAGTGATAAAAATATTGAAATATGATATGATAGTGTATAACTTTATAAAATTTATTAAAGAAATATTTGTATCTGGGGATGTATGTGGGGAGATGATGAATATGCCATGCTAATGCAAAGGCCAGTGTTTAGCACCTCACCAAATATACTACCCTACAAAGTAAAAATAAAACTATATGTAAAACATGAATCTATACAATAATCAAATCTATTATTTTTAGTCAAAGTTTAATATACAATTACATAAGCCCAGGCAAGAGCATAACCAAGAGAAAAAGAAAATGAAATGTTTACCAGCAGCGGTGGGAGTAGCTGAAGAATGTGGGGGGAGTTTGGACTAAAAAAAAATCACCATATTGAATTAAACTGAGATGAGTGAACCTAAGCAAGAACACAGCCTGGTTAATAAACAAACAAACAAAACAAACAAGCAAAATAAAGAACAGGTGACCAGCAGTAGAAGAAGCAGTGCAGTTTGTGGCCAGAATTTGAACTTTTTTGCAATGTTTTTCACTGTGGCCATGCATTTCTTCCAGGCATGGAACACAATGCTTGAACCCATATCCTGGATAATGGAAAGTAACTGCTAAAAGTCATCATGATAAAAGCTCTTCTAGACTCATTTTAGTCACAATAAGATAACCGTAGAGAGAGATAGAATATAGAATTCAATAAAATCAAAAGGGAGATTACATAAAAAGGAGGAAACTTAAGATTTATGGCAAATTTACCACAAACATAGAGAACTGAAGACAGTGGTGGAATATAGAGAAAATTCTCAATGAAATGAATGCCTCACTAAGAACACTTCAATCAGACAGAATTTCCTTCAGATTTAAAGAATACACACATTCACATAAATAATACCTCAGAAACTTTACAGATTCAAAACAAACCTAAGCAGAAAAACTGAAAGGCATAATTTAATACATACAAAACTCAGGAACACAACAAATGTCTATAAAAAAAGACACAACATCCCAGGACAATCATCTCTCTCAATGTCAGTGGGATAAATGCACCAACTTAAAAACTGAGAGTAGCAAAAATGGATAGGAAAATTGAATCTAAGATTCTGCTGATTGCAAAAAACACATTAGAATAGTAAGAGCAAACTGAGATTCAAAGTTAAAGGTTGGAGGACAATCCTTCAAGCAAACAACTCCCTTACAAAGGTTTAGGTGACCATACAAATAGCAGGTAACATAGATCAAGTTGGAAAAGGTTATAAGATAAAGAGAGGGCATATCTTAATAATCAAGAATTGAATACAACAGGAAGAATTAATACTCCTAAACATATATACATTCAGTGAGGGTCCAGCAAAATACTCCAAACAACTGCGAATAGAATGAAGACATCAGTAACAACACAAAAGTAGTGGGGATTCCGTATTTTCCGGCGTATAAGACCCCCTAATTTTGCAGTTAAAAGATAGGGTTAGGCCTATATTTGCTGTATCAGACAGAACATTCCTGTGCTGCAACTGTATGTACCACACTGAGCCAATCACAACAAGCAAATGTTCAAAGGTTATACTGTAATAGACTTCTTCTCTGACTCTGGCCAATCTGAGCAGGCTTTTTGTAATGTAGATTCGGGTCCAGAACATTGTCTAATCTGCATGCATAAAAAGCCTGCTTGGAATAGCTGAGTTAGAGAGGCGGTCAGGGCAGCCTTGCAGTGATTGGTATAGGATCGAGTTGGAAAATACGTTTTGTGGCAATATCCAGACGATTTTCATTTAGTGACAATTCAAAATGTTTTTCGGGATATACTTGGTATATAAGACGACCTCCGATTTTCAGATGACCTTTTTTGTTTCAAAAGTCGTCTTATATGCTGGAAAATACGGTACTTCATCACTGTTCTTTCTCTTTATAGATCAACTAGGCTAAAACTCACAATATACTATCTTTGAAGGAAGAAATGGAAGAAAAGGGCTTATATACATATATAGAGAGAAAGAGTTTTCCGCCACCAAAAAATTTTGAATATACATTCCTCTCCAATGGACATTTGACATTCTACATTATAGACCAATAGCTGGTCATAAACATACCTCCATAAAATAAAGGGTATAGTTTGTATCAAATATAATTCATATTGTGATATACTTAACATAAAAGTAATTTACAGACAAGGAAAAATAAGTTTAACACTTAAAATTTTAAAAAGACCACTATTGAACAATGAGTGGCTCATAATTAAAATCAAAGAGAAAAAATCAAAATATCCCTGGTTACAAATAAGAATAAAGATATGAATTAACAGAATTTGTAGGACACTAAGAAAAACAGCACTAAGAAGAAAATTTACAGCTTTACAAGTATTTATTAGAAAGGAAGGAAAGACCTTAATAGATAATTTAATCGCAAACCCTATAATATTGGAAAATGCACAACAAAATGAGCCCAAAGCAGGCAGAGGGAAAGAAATAATAAAACTTAAGCAAAAATTAATATACTGGAAGATAAAAAATTAATTAAAAACATCACTAAAAGTGAGTCAGTTCTTTGTAAAATAAACAATATTGATATAAAATTTTCAAAATCCACAGAGAGAACACTGATAAACTGAATCAGAAATGAAAGGGGTGTGTGTAAAAAATCACTACAGAACTTCACAAGGTAGTCAGAGATTACTTTGATAACCCTTTATGTTACAAAATGAGAGAACCTAGAATTAATGAATAAATTCTTGGTCTCCTATATAATTAGGAAACCTTTATTATCATATACTAAATTGTAACCCCTCCCCTAACTTCCTTTCTATCTTACCTGGACGGGAGGGGTCTGTGTTTGGTAACAAAGGGGTTGCCTCAGGGAGAGAGAAAAGAAGAAGGGGAAGGTAGATGCAACAGGAAGAGAAAAGAAACAGGTTGTGTGTGGAAAGGCTGGTTAGCTTAGAAGCCATGTGAGATGTGCACATGGGGGTTAGGGCCTTAATAAAACTCCTTCACTTCATCTGACTAGTGTGGGTCATTTCCTCATTGTTACCCTGATACCTACAGACCTGCCAGGCCAAAGAAGCTGCTGGCACTGGGCTGGGCCGAGAAAGGCTTCAATATCCATCCACCACCATCTAGGACTATACAATTAATACTTAGTACAAAATATTGGCACCCGAACAGGCACATGAACCCTGGACACTCAGATTTAATATAACACTATATTATTTACACTCCAGAGTATAAATAATGTAGTATATTATATATAGTATATATACTATAGTTTATATTACAAATAATATATAGTATATAATAATATACTATATATTATACACTATTCTATATTATTATATACTCTTATATTATTGGGACTCCTATATTAAATAACCTCCTATTAGTAAACAAAGATGTGGGATACCTAAACAGATTCATCAGTAGATTATTGAAATTTTAATTTAAAACTTCCCCAAAACAAAAGCACATTTTCTAGGCTGCACTTTTTTCCAACCATTGAAGAGAACCTTCTACCAATACTTTTCTGGATCTTCTAGGAAAGAAAGAAACAAACACAAACAGAAACACTGCCAACGTTTATCTCTGAAGCTACTCACCCTGGTACCAAAAGTACACATAGACACCGTAAGAAAAGCGAATGACAGACAGGTAATCTTGAACACAGATGCAAAGCTCCTCAATAATATACTTGCAAATAAAATCCATAACTCATCAAGAAGGTACTACACTATTTCCAAATATGATTTATTTCAGAGATGCAATGATGCTTTCACATACACAAGACAATCAATATAAAACATTGTATCAACAAAAATATAAAAATTATACAACCATGGAAAAAGATACATAAAACATTTAAAAAGAAGCAGCATATGTTCATGACAAAAACTCTTAACAACATGAAAATTGAATAAACCTACCTCAATATAGAGAAAGTCATTTATCACAAGCAAATGTTAAACATTATTCTAAATGGGGAATAAAAAAATCCTTTAAGATCTGGCACAAGACAATGTTGCATCCTCTCAACACTTCTTTTCAATATAGTATTTGAATTAATTACCATAGCAGTTAGACAAGAAAATTATAGCAAGAGAATGCTGAAACGAAATGAAGAAGTCAATCTCTCACTGTTTGCTGAAGACATGATACTATATTTAGAGAATTCTAAAGACCCCTCAAAATTTTTCTTGAGAGATTCATATACTAAAGTGGCAGGTTTAAATATTCATACAAATTTCCATTTCTTTTTTATAAATAAACAATAAGAAAGATTTTTTAAATAAATTTATTTTCAATTGTGCCTCAAAAATGAAGTACCTTGGTATCAACGTAATTAAAGAAGTGAAAAATGGGGCGAGAGCCGTGGTGCAGCACTACTCGATTTGCCTTGTATGCAGCTGACCTAGGAACGACCACAATTCAATTCCCTGGCATTCCATATGGTTCCTTAAGTCAGGAGCATTTCTGAGATCACCTGAGCATCACCAGGTATGGCCTAAAAACAAACAAAAAAAGTGAAAAATATACACAATGAAAACTACAAAACATTGCTTCAAGAAAGCAAAGAGGATACAAGGAAATGGAGAGACATACCCTGATTATGGACTGGATTTTTAACATCATTAAAATGGCAATATTTTCCAAAGCATTGTACTGATTTAATGCAACCCCAATAAAAATGCCAATATATTTCTTCTAAGAAGTGCATAAAATGCTCCTATAATTCATATGGAATAATAAATTTGATGCATAGCTAGAGCAATCCTTAGAAAAAAGTATATGGAAAGATTACTTTCTCAGACTTCAAACTGTGCTATAAACACGTGGTCATTAAAACAGCATGGTACTAGAATAAAAAAAGAGATTTAAATCAACAGAATAGACTTGAATATTCTGAGATATGCTGTCATGTATATGATAAATTAACCTTTGATAAAGGAACAAGAAATATGAAGTGGAGAAAGGAAAGCCTCTTCAACAAGTGGTGTTGGAAAAATTGGTCAACTACATGCAAAAAAAATGAACTTAGACCTCAAGTTAAAGCCATGCACAAATTCAAACCAAAATGAATTTAAGTCTTAGATATCAGACTTGAAAGCATAAGATATATGGTGGAAAATTATGCACAACATTTCATATCATTGAAGATAATGTCCACTTCATGAGTACAATATCACTGGGCAAGCAAATTGAAGCAAAGATTAACAAATTGGACAATATTTAACAGAATTTTCTGTACTTCAAAGGAAATGGTAACTTAAATATAAAGACTACCAGGGGCCGGGCGGTGGCGCTGGAGGTAAGGTGCCTGCCTTACCTGCGCTAGCCTAGGAGACGGACCGCGGTTCGATCCCCCGGCGTCCCATATGGTCCCCCAAGCCAGGAGCGACTTCTGAGCGCATAGCCAGGAGTAACCCCTGAGCGTTACCGGGTGTGGCCCAAAAACCAAAAAAAAAAAAATATAAAGACTACCAATGGAACATGATAAACTGTACTTAGTACTAAATTGATTAAGGTTAATATCTGAGATATACAAGTCACTGGTAGAACTTAGTTAAAAAAAAATAAAAATCTAATCCCATCCAAAAATGAGGAGAAAAAAAATACAAACAATTAAGATGTCCATAAGATACATGTCAAAATAATACACATAATTCATCACCAGGGAACTGCAAATAAAGCCTACAATAAAATACCATCTCCTGCCTCAGAAACTGGCATCACAAAGATCAAGAACAACCAATGCTGGTACAGAGGTGGGGAGAAATGGACTCCCATTCACTACTGGTGAGAATTCTGACTGGCCCAGCCTTTTAAAAGACAATATTGATATTCCTTAAAAAATAGAATTGATCATATCCTCTCCCCATATTTTTAGGTTTTGTAGAGTTAACCTTTGTGAGTAATCTGTAAAATCTAGATATCAAATCTTTACCTAATGCGTTAAGTGCAAAGATATCCACCATTCAATTAGATGTCTTCCAATTTTAGCCCATGTTACTTTTGCCATACAGAAACTGTTTAGTTTGATGTAGTCCCATTCATTTATTTTTGATGCTATAACCCTTGCAATTGCTATCCTACAATAGGAGACTTCTTTGAAGTCTATATCTTGGAGTGCCTTTAGTGAACTTTATAAATTTGGGTCTAATATCAAGGTTATTAAAGCACTTTGGTGGCACATCTCTGGGGAAGACCAACTTATAGCCAACAGAGCCATAAAAATGAACAGTATCACTTACTAGGAAAAAAACAAGTCAAGGCAACAATGAGATATCATCTTACAATAGTGAAGATGGCATATATAAAAATTAATGGGAACTATATCAGTTGGTGGAGATGGGTTGAGAAAGAAAACCTCCTTCTTTGCTGGTGGGAATGCTGTCTGATAGAACAGCTATGGAAAATAGTATGGAGGGTTCTCAATAAACTCAAAATTAAGCTTCCAAATGATCCAGCACTTCCTCTTTTCCCCAGAACAGAAAAAATTTCAACCAAAAGGATGCATGCACATAGTTATTTATTACAGCACTCAGTACAATAGCTAAGACTTGAAATCACCCTAATCGTCTAAAAACAAATGTGTGAATTATGAATATATGGTACATATATACAATAGGATAATGCAATTTTCAACAATACAAATGGAACTGAAAACTATAATGTTAAATGAAGTAAGCCAGAAAAGGAAAGATAAAGTGATAACACTTTTTTGTGCTATTTAGAATAACTTCATAAAGTAATAAAGTGTCTAAATGGGAATTGTTTCTCGCACCCTTAGCCCTAGAGTATAGCAAGGAGAATGAATGAAACTGAGAGGACGAGGAACACAAATATAAAAGAATTGGGGTAAGGAGACAAGCGGTCTCAGGTGTGTTTTTGGAGATAAAACATTATAAAATTAAACATCAAAGCCGAAGTTAGCACAATAAAATCAAAGGATCCAAACTTTAACAATATAAATTTTAAATGGTCCTGAAGTACAGGAAGACTGGGTGCAAAGTGTGACTGTTGGGATACACTATGGGAACATGGTGGAGAAATATCGACACTAGCGGCCTTGATTCACTGAATGCCTGAGACCCAACTATGAAGGACTTTAAAAATCAAAATGATTTCAAAATAAAAATAAAATAAAATGTAAGTAATAGATAAGTAAAAAAAAAAAATATCTTTCAAAAACACAATGTAAAATGGTCTCTGATACCTATGTTCATTGTAGCACTACTCACAATCAACAGAATCTAAAAGCACCCAAGTACAAAACAATAGACTAGTGGATAAAGAAACTATGACACATCTACGTAAGGTAATTCTATGATCCTGTTAGGAAAAATGAAGTCATATTTTATAATGAACAATTTTATGACCATGATTTTTAAATTAATTTATTAAAATTCAAGAATAATATTGACAGTAGATTTTAGATAAATACAAAATTTGTTGTTATAAAACCATCATTTTGTGTTTTATAAACACAATCTTACTATACAGTACAAAACATAAATGTAGCATTGCTAAAATGATGCACATGCAAAAAGAATATGTGCACATATTAAAAATAGATATATACTAATATAATTTGTGTTATAGAAAAGTAATGCAATCTTAATTAATCAAATTTAGTTTATGAAAATCACATGCTGAAAAAAATTGAATTCTGTTAGAACAGTCAGAGAGACAGTTAAATTTCTAAAACCTGCAGTTTTAGTGTTTACTGATTTTTTTCTTAATGGTTCTGTTATAATAGATGTGCCATTAATAGTAGCTAATGATTACGTTAAATTCATGTTTGTGGTACTGTAAACTTTATAGCTATAAATGAACATGGAAAATATAAGAGTGATTTATGATTAATTCAAAAGTATTTTCTGAGGAATACTAATACAAATTATTCAAATAACCTGAAAATTATGTACCTTAATATCTCCAAAGAAACAACTGTGATAAACAGAAAAAATTATATGAAAACCTAATATATCCTGAATGCAGTGATTGCAGCACATTATATTTTTGGACAAGAACTGAAGTTTACAACATTACTTTTGTGTCCAACTGTTTGTTTTTTTTTCATTTTAAATATGTATGAAAATTATTTTTTAAAGAAAAGGAAAAGAATGCTTTAACTTTAGAATATTAATGAAATTATATTACAATTACAGGTAAGGAATAAAATAACCCCAAGGCAAGGAAAGAAAAACATGTTAATCCAGAATTATATTTAAAGCTGGAGTAGGAATTTTTTATAACTACAATAGATAAAATATCCAACTTGAAAACAATAAAGTAATCAGAGAATGTCCCTTCTTCACAATACAACCTCAACACTAAGTAGCATCAGATAAAAAATATTTCTGCAGCATGTGGAAAGGATAGATTTGATATTCACTTCCAATATAAAACTGTGAGGGTGCCACTGATTCTTCAATAGTTGCTAAACTAAAAAAATTACAATGGAAATAAATAGTACTGGATAAGTCAAGGGAAAATAAACAATTATTTAATAAAATATATGTGAACTTAGTAAAAAGATAAAGTTTTGCAATAGTATCAAGTCTAATATTTGCCTGCAATCTCCTAATTTATTCTTGGCTCTATACTCAGGTATAATTTCTAGTGTGCTTGGACACTTCATTGGAGTATGAACCTATGTCAATCATGGGAAAAAACAAAAATGTAAGTACAGTGCAAATTATTCCAATCTCTTAAAAGGTGTAAGTAAATATTATATAGGTTTTTCCTTAAGAAAATTTCAGAATGCTTAATTTACAAAGTATAACTGTTAAGATTTATATTTATGATTAATTTGTTATATAATTTTATTTCAATGATTTGGGGAATTAAGTTTTTGGCACAAATAAAAGGTTCATATATAATATGACTTAAAAATATAAACCAGAATTTTTTTAAATTTTCTAATATTTGTCTAAACGTGTTAAATTTTCAATAGTCTATTATTGATAAACTGTGTTGCCTATAGTTTTACTTTAATAAATTTTGCTTATTTTTGGATAGTATGTGTAATGCATAATAGTCACCATGGAAATTATACTAAGAATATTGAAATGAAACTAGAAGTTTTTAATAAGTGCATCTATTAAATTATTAATAAACCACATGATTTATCATATAAACTCTAATATTATTTTTAATTATCTTTATTTAAACACCGTGATTACAAATATAATTGTAGTTGTATGATTACAGTCATGTAAAGAACACCCCCCTTCACCAGTGCAGGATTCCCACCACCAACTTCCCGGATCTATCTACTCCCCACCCCACCCACACCTGTACTCGAGACAGGCTTTCTTTTTCCCTCATTCGTTCACATTGTTATGATAGTTTTCAGTGTAGTTATTTCTCTAACTGCACTTGTTACTCTATGTGGTGAGCTTCATGTCATTAGCTGCACCTACATGGGAGGATGGGGGGAAGTAAGGGTTGGGACTGAGGCAGTAAAATATTAGAAATAAGCTTTGTAGGGCAGTATCAAGGTCCCAATACAAGATGGATATTATGGATATATAGAATATATGCACACAATACTATCAATATGAAAACAAAGAGAAAAAATTTCCACTGACTGTCCCAACATAAACCAGTGCTACAACAGCTTGCCCTCCTCCCAGAGCGCATTCCCATTAGTGTAGGGAGAGATAGGGGGAAAGCCTGTTGACCCCTATAGAGTCCACCTAGACCGGTGCCCAGGGAAAGACTGAAGTCCAGGGGAGAAAAACCCTATACCTGGCACGATCTGGTCTCCAGAATCAAGGAGGAAATCAGAAGCCAAATGTCTGCCCACCCTCCTCCTCACGTACCTACCCCTGGAGTACGGAGGGAGGGGGGAACTTGAGGACCACTAAGAGTCCACCTGAACCCACTTCTGGCTATCTGAGCTGGCACCCAGGGAAGGCCTGGAGTCAGGGGAAAAAGGCTGGGGGCCTGCCAACCCTCCCAGCACTCCCCAGGCTAGGAAGAAAGGCTCTAGTATGGGGCCTCCCCAAACCCCATACCTGGCAAGAGCTGGTCTCCAGAATCAAACAGGAAACCGGAAGCCAGATGTCTGCCTGCCCTCCTCCCCACGCACCTCGCCCCTGGAGTACGGAGGAAGGAGGGAACCGGAGGACCACTAAGAGTCTACCTGAACCCATTTCTGGCCATCTGAGCTGGCACCCAGGGAAGGCCTGGAAACTCTAATATTATTAAGATAAGATTTTTAACATTGGTTTTAGACTACAACAAATGGGAAAGTCAAAATATGCTAAACAATTAATTAGTCTTTTATACACATTATATATTTGTAATATCTATTAATGCTTAATAAAAATTAAAATATAACACTTAATGTAATAGGCTGTAAACAAGTGATAGAGTATATTACTTTCATATATGAAGCCCTGGGTTTGGACCCAAGCAATTCTGGCCTCCTTAGCAACAACTTTTGTGTATCTTGGTCCCTGCATCTCCTAAAGATAGCTAGACTTAACTGTTAGCAACAAAAAAGCATGTGCTATATATTTTTATACATCCATATGCATTTATATACAGTAAATTTAATAGTACTATGAGTAGCATAAATGTAATACATTACACAAACAAATCATCATTAATTTCTCCAATACAGTTTATAACCCATTATAAACCAAACATTTATACCATAGCTAATTAATATTATATTGATAAAAATAATAATAAAGGGGCCTCAGCGATAGCAAGTGGTAGGGCATTTGCCTTGCATGCAACCAATCCAGGAAGGACCTTGGTTTGATCACTGATCTCTTATGGTCCCACTAGCCAGGAGCGATTTCTGAGCACATAGCCAGAAGTAATACCTGAACATCACCTGGTGTGACCCAAAAAACAAGAACAACAACAAAAATGTTATTAAGTTAAAATGATTAAAAATGTTTGTTTTATTTTTGTTAGGGGCCACGTCTAACTGTGCTAAGAGCTAGCTCTGCACTCAGGGATCACTGCTGGTAGCTCAGTTGACTATATAAGGTACTGTTGATCAAACCTGGGTGCTCTATATGAAAGGTTAGTTTTTAATCACTGTTTCATCTTTAGCATCAGAAAATGTTTTTTAACTATTAAGAAAATCATCTTTATTTTATTGTAATATAGATTCAAGTCAATCATGCTTGAAATATATATATCTTAGAAATGTCTTAAAAATCTAAATTTGAGTCCATATGTTAGTATTATGTTAAGGTGCTTGTCATGCACACTGGTGATGCCTTTCCATCCTGACACTACATATGGTCCTTTAAGAACTTCTAAGAAATAGCTCTGAGCACAGAACCAGAATTAATATTGGAACACTACCTGTGTGGCCTATAAATGAATAAACATTTTTTTGCAAAAGTTTTCTTTTTTTAAATTTTATATTATTGAAGCAATTGTGATCTACAGAGTACCTCATAGTTGAATTTCAGATATACAGTGAGTCAGGGCTATTTTCACCACCAGTGCCAACCTCCCTCCACAAATAGATCCAGAGTGCATCCTATACCATCATTATCACCATTTGCCCCCTGGCATGCCAGTATTAACAGGACATTTAAGTTTAGATTGTTAACATTTAAATACCATGATTTTATTAACTTTGATGTTAGATTGGATATTTAGGTTTTCCTTATTTATTTCCCTACCAAATGTATCCAAGACCACTTTGCCCCTGACCGCCAGCCTTTATTTCTTTCTTTCTTTTTAGTTTTATAGAAATATGTGGGAATATGTGTTAAAACAAAGTAAATCATTTCCCAATGTTCTCTGAATAAGGCAGGAGCCCCTATTTAAAAGACAAGAAATATAAAATAAAATAAAATATTTTGTATTTTATTTGGCAGTTTTTAGCTTGTTTTTTGTTGTTTGTTTTGTTTTTGAATAGGCACAGAAAAATATGGGAAGACTAGAAAAAAAAAACCTTTAGCCTAAAAACAGGGAGACCTTGCCCATGAAGCAACCTGTCATAAGACCAACTACAGACTCCAGGCATACTAAAGTGTCTGACCCCAAAATCTTTCTCTGTTGAACTGTCAGGTAGCTGTAGTTAAAGATCCTTGTTTCTGTACAAATCCTATTTCAAAGTTAGGGAGACTTGGAGTATCTTCTAATTTCATCTCACCGTAGGTTGCACTGCAAGGATCCCTGTCCTAAAAGCAAATTGTTGCTGTTACCAAGTTATTAAGGTGTCATATGAACCCACTCTGGTGTAAGTCAAAGCCAGGGCAACATTAAAGTCTTTTCTGGTAGAAGTCCAATTCCTGGTGCTGGTGCAGAAAATTGTGCTGGTTTCATAAATAGGATCCAAAGTTTAGGGGTGAATAACCAATGTCTGATCTTCTGAATCATAAGCCAAGTCACTATGACAAATGTTCAGGGTGTATAGTCCCATTACAATATAAAATTATGTGTTCCTATGCTTATTAGATAAGAACTTGTTTCCACACATAAGATTTTTCCATTTAATGAGCCTATCCAAAAAATATGCCACATGTTACTACTGGTTCACAGGAGGGTAAAAATAACAAGCTAAACAATCCGGATAACCTGGTTCTAACATGAACTCTGAATCCAGAAAAACTTATTTTTATTAGAATTTCTTACTAACTAGATCCAATAATGGAATGGCGAACTGTTGCTACACATGAAAATAGACAATAAGAATTATTCCTATTGAGAAAATACATCTAAAGATATATTCAAAGGAGAAATACATGTCCCCTTTAAGACTTTTGAATTAGTGGGGGGGATAAAATTTAGAGCATAGCATAGTAGCCTATGGCATAGTTTTGTGGAGTCTGAAATATGGATCCCAATAGTCAAATATCAGAAAATGTTCTCAAGCTGGGGATTTCAAAAAAGCTCAATCTGGTAGTGAGCAACAGTCCACAGGGAAAAGAGGTGGGAGTAAAGGGACTGCCAAGAAAAAATCAGCAACAGTAGTAGTGGTGGCAGCTTCTTCTCGGGTGAAACAAGGTTGGCTAGGAATATGTCTTTTCGCTTTGGGAGCTGGTTGGCAGCTCTGCTTCCTGTTATGGGAAAAGACATGGGAAAAGACAATATACAACATAGACAGAATTATTGTATATTACAGATGGCCATTAGACAGAGTTTGAGATGGCCAATGCATACACTCACATACACACACATAGACAGACACTGAGGATCAATCCATGGGTTACTGTTGAAAAGCAATCTCGGTGGAATGGGTCAAAATGATTAAAAAATATTAAGCCACAGTCAGATGTAAAGATTTTCAATTTTTTAGGCTAACAAATTTAGTGAGGATAAATTTTACTGAAGAAATGATTCCTGAATTATATTGTATAAAGAGCATTTTTAAAAACAATAATTTTCAAGTCTAGAAAACTAAGATATATGATAATGCGCACTGTAAAAGGAACCTACACCCTGTAGTTTCATGTTGAGGGTCTTTAGCATCCAGTTTCCTTTCCTAAAAGCAAACTGAAATAATGAGAAATAAATAAACATTTTAAGTTTTTCAAATATTTTGAACTTATAATGCTGTTGACTATATGTATTCACAAATAAAATTAATTAATTAATTTTATTGTTTCTTTTTTAATTAAACATATGTATTTATTTTAATTGTATTTATTTATTTTTATTTTATTTTGGTTCTTGGGCCTCACCTGGTGGCACTCATGTGTTACTCCTGGCCCTGAGCTCAGAAATCGCACCTGGAAGGCTTGTGGACCATATAGGATACTGGGAACTAAACCCAGGTTTTTCCTGGGTCAGCCACATGCAAGGCAAATGTCCTGCTGCTATGCTATCCCTTTGGTCACATTTATTTTGTTTTTTATTTTTAATTCAATGTCTTTTGATTTGGACAATTTTGCAAATAACATCATCAAAAGATTTGAGGATATTTGACACACCTTGTATTTTTAGATTTGTATATTTCACAAAACATGTTATAATTCCTTGGAGATCTATAATAAATATTAGTATTTTCTTTGTTTCCTTAGTAACATGTTGTTTAACATTCTCTGGGCATTATGAGATCAAAGAAAGATTTACAAAAGAAAAGGTATTGGCTTAGAATCAATTTAAAACAAACACACCACAATAGAATATTTTATGGTACTAATGGGCTAATTGTATCAGTTACAAATAGCAAAACATTCCATTTAAATTATTGATTAGGAATTAATTAAGTCATTTGTAATGACTTCATTAAATATATTTCTCAAGAGCACTCTGTTTTTGTTTGCCTTATTTGACAATTCAGCTATCAAATTTGCATACATAAAAGTAAATTAGGTTATACACTAAGGCTTTTCAGAAGGAAGGATCAAAGTAGCCAGTCTTTATATATTATATGCTTATCACAGTAGGAGAAACAATTGCAGGACTTGATTTTATAGAAAGTAATTTGTTTGTGATATAAATGAGAAGATTGTCATAGAATTATGGTACAATTTTATCAATGAATACAAATAAAACATCAATTAAGCTCATTTTGTCCAACAAAAGAGGCAGCCATACACACAGACACACACAGAGGAATTGAAATTGAAATCAGAATAATTTTATATGTAGAATTGTTTTTACAAGGTCTAGAGACAAAGAAATTCAATAAATTTAAAATCTTCCACCAGAGTTCACTCTGAGAAAGAAATGACATCTGAGCACAACATGGAATCAACCAAACTACCTCTCTTATCCCCGAAATATTATTGTTTCTTCAAAATTTCAGTGACAGATAAACATTTACAAATACTAAATTTATATTTAGTTAATATAATGCATTAGAGACTTTAACATTTTATGAAAATAAAAATAATGAATAACACTGTTAGAAATTGCTGGACTCTGCTCTGATAATAGCCATATCTCTATTTCAAAGTGAATATTCTAATTTTTCTAAATCACAACGAGTTCTTGTCTTTATTTTATTTTAAGAAAAAATTATATTTTTGGAGAAATATAGTGAGAGATAATGGAGAGCAATATAAATATAAGAACTTATATATAATATAAAAAAAGTTCTTAGATGTATGTATATTTCTTTAGAGCACCGATTACCACATAATATTTAATCTTTTTCATTTATCTTTAGGTTATGAATTTTTACCCATTTTGTTTCTTATTAAAATTTTAAAAGGCAAACACTTACCCAATATTAGAATAGCTCTTTTCATCAATCTTATGTAAAATTTCCATACAATCTTGGAATATAGACATGGGCCACATGATACTTCAACATTAACTCTTGTCATATTTTATATAACACATGTCATCCTAAACTTATAAAAATAGCCTTTTATTGTAATTGTATAAACATTTGTATTATTAAAGGGGCCAAATTAATAGTATTAGTTGTAAGCTATTTTCTATGCAAAGTAGTAGGAAAACAACTAAAAATGGAAAACATGTAAAGTAATAATATTCCAGGCAAGTAATAAATTGTACAAGAGCCAAATAAATTTTTTTTTCAATCACTCACTTGCTTGCTGGGCTTCACCTAAGCAGTGCTGGGTCACCAACTGCTCCTCGGTTCCGAGTCCCAAATACATTTTAAATTAATGATACTGATTATGGAAAGTAAAATTTACAAAGATATTATTGATAATTTTATAACAAATGATCACAAGTAGATTTTTATTTAGCAATTTTTTGGATTTTATTTCAAAACTTTGAATTTTGCATTATGAAAATACTTTTACACATTTTACTCAAATATAGCATACCATTTTTAATTTTCTACATAAATATAAAAATATAAATTTGGGGCCGGAGATATAGCACAGCCATAGGGCATTTGCCTTACATGCAGCTGCCCTGGGTGGACCTAATACCCCCTAGCCAGGAGCTGAGCACATAGCCAGGAAAAATCCCTGTGTATCACTGGGTGTGGTCTCCACCAAAAAATATATATATACATAAATATATATATAAATTAATTATTAAGTCAAAATTTTAAATAAATACCTGGTGCTTCAAAATAAAATATTAATTTTATAATGTTTTTTGTTTTATCCCATAAACATGTAACATATTTATTGTATGGAAAACAATTTGTGATGAAAGAGATATTGTTTATTAATTAATTTTTATTTATTTCTTAGGGCTGCTATAACTAAAATCTGCTGTATAATTTGACTTGAATTTTATTAGATTATAAATTTGGTACGATCACTTAGTGTAGAAATCAACAAATTGCTATTAAGATCTTCAAGGCCCTTTATTAATATTGACTTATTTCTTTTTAATAAATTTATTTAAAGACTGTGGTTACATGGTTGTTCATAATGCAGTTGTTTTATTTTCTACAGAAAAAATTGTTCATGATTGAGTTTCAGTCGTAGAAAGGTAAAATATCCTTCATATTTCTCACCAGCAGTGTCCCTGATATTTCCTCTGCCATTGCCCTTCTAGCTTGCCTCTGGGGTAGACATTTTTCTTTTCTCTGTCTCTGTCTCACTATCTCTCTAACTCCCTTTTTCTGCAATATTGTTACTATCACTTTATCTTCTTTCTGCTTCCAATTCTTGTCCAGAGTAATTATTTCCAACTATAATTGTCATAGTAATCCCTTCTCTCCACTAACTGCATCCCCCCACTATTTGTAGCAAGCTTCCTATCATGTACTGGTCCTCGTGATAATAGTCTTTATCATCTCTGGATAAAGTTATCATGCTATGTTTTTTGAGCCTACAAATGAGTATGATTATTCTATGTCAGTACTTTGCCCTCAGATTCATTTTGCTCAGCACAATATAATAGAATACCAAGAAGTTTTGTTTAGTTTTTTTTTTTTTTTTCAAAACTGTTTATCTTGGGGCCGTTGGTGGCACAGCATTAAGGCATCCGCATAGCACCAGCCAGCCTTGGGCAGACCGTGGTTCAATCCCCTGTGTTCCATATGGTCTCCCAAGCCAGGGACGATTTCTGAGCACATAACCAGGAGTAACCCCTGAGCGTCACCGGGTGTGGCCAAAAATACCCGGAAAAAAAGTTTTTCTTCAATGAATATGTCATTTGGAATTAACTATTGGTCTTTTTAATTTAGCCTTTGCCAGTAAATTTAGGCCAAAAAATAAGCCTAACATTTTTTGCGGGGGGGGGGGGGATCACACACAGCAGTGCTCAGGGGTTACTCCTGGCTCTACGCTCAGAAATCGCTCCTGGCAGATTCTGAGAACCATATGGGACGCCATATGGGATTCAAACCACTGTCCTTCTGCATGCAAGGCAAACACCTTACCACTATGTTATCTTTCCAGCCCCAAGCCTAACATTTTAATAATTATCCTTATTAACTCAGTTTCTAAATTTACTCAACAATGGGTATATCTACCTACATTAATTATTAATTCCTATGTAATAAATAACTCAAAAATTATTTAAAATAGATTTAATATTTTTCATTATATCTGAAGTCTGAGTATATAGATATTTTCCACTTACTGAGCACACTCCTTAGGTTTCTCAGTTCGTTAACAAGTTTCATTGATTGTTGTACTTATTTTAAAGAATGACTCAAATAGTTGAGGAGTATCAGTAGAGCAGTGTGCTTGCATGTTATGTGTTCAACCCAATTTTATTCTAAGACCATAGTACTCCCTTTCCATGAAAAGTCATCCCTGAGTACAGAGCAAGTAGTAAGCCCTGAGACACAAAACAAAACAGGACGCTAACAGCAGATATCTTAGGATGAAAGGGCTTGCCAAGTCTGTCTGCCTATCTGCCAAAGCCTATCTGCACTCATCACCCACAATTGCTGATTCACCAATGGCCCTGCTTTACCACTCCACTTTAATTCTCTGTAGAGACACCAATCTTACCAAAACTTCGGGTATGCAGATATAAGGGCTGACATCACCAGGACTTTTTTTTGGAGTAAATCGTCCCTTCACCTTCTTGTGCTTCTGGAAGTCCTTGCAGCCAAAATCATGACTCATAAAAGTCATAATATCAACCATAATGCTGATAACCCATTTTTTATATTGCTCTTTCATTAGGAACACACCTATTTAGACTCATGTGTATCTGATGCCACAATTTCTTTTGTTCATAAATAAAATAATATAAAGATCAACTAGCAACAAGAGCTTACTAATCCTTCCAACAATTATTATTGCTGACCTCATTGCTAGATACAAAAATGTTCATATGTTCATGCTGCTGTATTCATTACTTTATTTCCTTCTTTTTTTATACTTTTTTGATATTTTCACTCCCACTTACCTGAAAAAATATTTATGATTAACTATGCCAACTATGTAATACAGAGTTTTTAAATAAGGAAACTTACATATTAAAAAGAGAAAAAATGGTGAAGGTATAAAATTATAATTTTATATCATTGAGACTTAGTCCCAAAGCTGGAGAATATCAGAACCACTCCTGTAGTTATCAGGTAATGCAAAGATACCCATGTAGTAATCAGAGGCCAAATGTGTATTGATTAGTGCTATTTAGCTGGGCTTAAATATTGACTTTCTATACAATTATAATTATGCATGGATCAATAATTGGAAATATACATTGTAGACATACTAGAGACTACCATCAGTACTTTTGTATTAAAAAAAACTTGTGTATTGATTTATTTCAAATAGCCAGCATTGGTAGAACATTAGATGTGTTGAATATTCATACCACAGAAAATGCTATTAAGTGCATAAACAGTCTATTGGATTCAACAAAAAATGAATAATGACTCTTCTTACAAAAAAGAATTCCCATTTATAGAATTACTTTTATTTTTTACAGATAATCTCTACTTTAGAGGTATGCCAGTTAGAAGACAAGTGTTCACTAGTTGAATGCTGATTATAAAAATCTTTCAGATTGTAAAAATAAATTCTGATAAAAATCAATCAAAAATTTTGACACTTTTTATAGAGATAATCATAAATTGACAACATGTCTCAATAATCAAGCACAAAACTATATGTATATGTATATTAAATGAGTAAGTTATGTTTATATTTTTAGTTATGAGAATATTTATCTCTAATGGTAACATGGCTAAGGTTTAATGCATTTTGTTAAGTAAAATAAGTTAAGTTTGAAAAACTGCTTATATGATCTAAATTATTTTTTTATTTTTGGGCCACATCCTGTGATGCTCAGGGGTTACTCCTGGCTATGCACTCTGAAATCACTCTTGGCTTGGGGACCATATAGGACACCTGGTTATGTACCTGGGTCCATCCTGGATCAGCCGTATGAAAGGCAAATGCCCTACTGCTGCACTATTGCTGCAGCCTCATCAAAGCATTTTTTTTATATCTTAGGTAAACAAAAGCAAAGTAGATTTACAGATTCTCTATTTTTTTTTTTTGGTCACATTCGTGACGCTCAGGGGTTACTCCTGGCAATGTGCTCAGAAGTCGCTCCTGGCTTGGGGGACCATTTGGGACGACGGGGGATCAAACCGTGATCTGTCCTAGGCTAGCGCTGGCAAGGCAGAGACACCTTACCTCTAGCACCACCACGCCAGTCCCTTACAGATATTCTTAAAATCCTACAAACTCAGATTTGACTGCTATCAAAATCTATCTAAATCCAGGAGAGCCTGCTCACAATTGTTAAGCTATGTGTGTTATTAGTAGTTCGTTGTAATTCACTTCAACTGGATCCTTACTTATAGAGTGATCAGAGACTTTGTGTTTACAGACTAATGGTATTTACAGAAGAATTCCAAATTATATAACTGGATCTAACAGTTTTTTTGAAGGGTATCTATGACTTATATACTTTAAGGAATCATATATGCAACCAATCATGTGACCATAGTGCACACCAGACACAAAAATTCACCACATACAATAAAACACACTATGCACAATCATGAGAAGTATGGTCATAAACTATATAAATTTTTAAAATGTTATTTATTGAATATAAAATGATTAGAGGAACTGTCTTCCAAGCACATTCTCTGAAAGGGAAATCCACTTGTAAAGTTCTAAATCTACTTGTAAGTTAAATAATATTGTAGACATCTAGATCATACATAAAAAAGATTAATGAAATTAGTACATCTGGGGCCAGAGAGATAGCATAGAGGTAAAGAGTTTGCCTTGCATGCATAAGGTCAGTGGTTCGAATCCCGGCATCCCATATGGTCTCCGGAGCCTGCCAGTAGCAATTACTGAGCGTAAAGCCAGGACGAACCCCTGAGCACTGCCGGTGTGACCCAAAAACCAAAAAAAAAAAAAAGAAATTCGTCATACATTTGTACATCTATTTTATTATGCAAGACATAAAAATAGAAGAGGAGGGAACAGGTTTAACAAAATGTAATCATTTTGTAAACTCACTGAGATACAAATATGACAAAAATGAGACAATGTACCTGTCAAAAGTTTGACTTGGTGTGATTTTTTCATTTTATTTTTTAATATATGTAATATATCACATATAATGATACACGTGTATATTTATTTCTATATATGAGTCCAGATAAATGTGTGGCAAATTTGCCACATGATATTCAAAATGTAAGGTAAATTTTATTTATTTCTAAGATGTTAAAGTTTGGTCTATGAGTCTTTAACATCTACATTTAAATATACGTGAGCTGATGATGTTATAACAGGTAGGGTACTTGTATTGAAGACTGTCTACCAGAGTTCCTTTTCTAGAACCACAGATGATACCATAGGCATTGCTAGGAATGATCAAGGAGTGACCATTGAGCACATACAGGTGTGACTGAAGAACAAAATAAAATAATGATGATATCATCTTTTGTATAAGTTTTCACCTACTTACTTTTTGAATGTTTTTGATGCAACTAAAATTGTATTTAAAAAATATTTTTCATCTAGTATTTTCTTTAAATATAGAAAGACAAATCATTTTTCTATTTTGAAATGTAGCCAGTTTACATTAAATAAATTATTTCTAATTACTTTATTAATGAAGTCCTTAGGGATTTCTATGTGTATTAGCCTATCATTGACTTATAGGCATGGATGGAGCAAGTTATAAATTTAATTTTGTTTCCATTTTGAATTTATTTTGTTTCTTTGTTCGTTTGTTTTTGGGTCATACCCAGCAATTAGAATTTACTCTTGCCTCTCTTCTCAGAAATTGCTCCTAGCAGGTTTTGGGGTACCATAAGCGATGACAGGGATCAAACCTAGGTTCGACCTAGGTCAACAGTTTACAAGGCAAATGCCATTTCATCACTTTGTCACTCTGGACCTTCACTTCGTTTCTTTGTCAGTTTGTTAAGGAATCTCAATATATATATTTAATAATATTGATGACCCAAAAATATCAATGCCTATGAATAAACAAAGTAAAAGTCATGAAAACATCAAGGCACTTAAAAAAGAAATTGAAAATGATTTAGGAAATGAAAAAAAATCCATGCTGAGGATTGAAATAATCAATATTGTCAAAATGACTATACTACCTAAACTACTTTATAGATTCAGAGTAGTACCTACCTAAATTTGAAAATATTATTTAAGAAATTAGAACAGTTAACTATAAATTTTGTGAAGAATCATAAAATAATTACAGTTATTCAAAATATACTGAAAAATAATAAACTGGTGGCACCTCATTACCAAACTTGTAACAGTACTACAAAGCTATAGTGAAAAAAGCAGAATAGTACTAGAATAAAGTCAGACTGTCTGATCAATGGGTCAGAATAGAATATCCAAGATTAAATCACCATCTATATGGTCAGCTAATATTTAAAAAAGAAACTGAGAGCATAAAATGGAATTAAGAAAGCCTCTTCAATAAATGACGTCTGGAGATTTATATAACAATCTGTAAGAAATTAAAAATGGACCCATACCTCAACCTTAGTGGATCAAATAACTTGATATAAGACCTGAATCTAAAAGGTATGAGACAGTTTGGTCCAAGACCTAGATTTCACAAAAGTTTTCAACAATTTATTGTCATTGCTTAAGACTATAGGATAAAAATTAACAAATGAGACTATATAAAATTAAAAATGCTTCTATATGGCAAAAGAAGCATGAGCTAAAGCTAAAAGAGAAATGAGTAGGAGGAAATGTTTCCATTTAACACATCACATAAAAGGGTGATATACAGGATAAATAAAAAGCTCACAAAACCAACAACAACAACAAATATATATATATATCATAAAAATATGCAAGGAGAAAATAAACAGGCACTTCTTAGAGAAAGACAAAGATACATATGTAAAATACTCATCTGAAGTGGTTAGGGCATTTGCCTTGCATGAGGCTGACAGGGTTCAAACCCCACATCAAATATGGTTCCCTTCATCTGCGAGGAGTATCCTCTAAGTTCAAAGTTGAGAGTAAACTCTGATGCCACAAGAATGACCCAAGAAAACAAAGAAAACAAAAAAGGTAAAAAAAAATACTCACCATTACTTATTATTAATAAAATCCAAATCAAGAAAAAAATGAAATCATCTTATATCAATGAAAATGGCATATATCGGGGCCGGGCGGTGGCGCAAGAGGTAAGGTGCCTGCCTTGCCTGTGCTAGCCTTGGACGGACCGCGGTTCGATCCCCCGGTGTCCCATATGGTCCCCCAAGCCAGGAGCGACTTCTGAGCGCATAGCCAGGAGTAACCCCTGAGCGTTACCGGGTGTGGCCCAAAAACCAAAAAAAAAAAAAAAATGGCATATATCAAAAAATATAAAAAATCTGTGTTATCAGGAAAATGTTTAAAAAGGAACTCTGTATACCTATGGTGGAAAAGGTATCTGGTCCATCCAAACCCTTTGGAAAACAAAATGGATAGTTTTCAGTAAATTCAGAATAAAGCTGCCATTTATATGATACAAACCCACTTTTGTGTACCTATAGCCCAGGACAGAAAATTATTTAAATAGAAATATGGAGACCATTATCCATTGTAGCAACTATGGAAATACACCTATTACCATTGAATTGGAAGCAATACATATGGCCAGGACAGATAAATGAATCATTATATATTCATCATATATCCAGAATGGCATACTACTTACCTGTAAAGAATGATGAAATCATGCAATTTTCCGTAGCATGAATGGAGTTGGAAGAGATATACATTAAGTAATTCAGAAAAAGATAGATGAAGGAATATAATATTTAAATGTGGGGACATACACATATATAATTCTTGACTTTATTGTCTAAGGAAGAGATGAAAATAAAAAGAGTGGAGGTGAGAGATAAGACTGATGAAAAATAGCAAGAGTATAGTGTTAACATTAATAGACCTAATTTACAAACCATAGAGTCAACAAAACTCAAATAGTGAGTACCAAATTTTAACAATTAAATTTAAAAAGGTGCTTGTCGAGATGACAGGTTTGTGGGAAGAGGGTTATCAGAAGGACTTGGGAGTATTAGTAGAGGAAGGTGTGATTGGTGCTGTAATAATTTTGTGTAAAATTCTACTATGAATAACTTTTGCGGGGAGCCAACCCAGTTACAATCAGAGGCTACTTCTGACTATGAGCTCAGAAATTGCTCCTGGCTTGGAGAACCATTTGGGAGGCCAGGGGATGGAATCGTGGTCTATCCTAGTTAGGCTGTGTGCAAGGGAAATGAACTACCACTATTTCTCCACCCCCATCATATATATGATCTAATTTATATTATATCTTGAAATGGGAAAATTATACAGATAAAAATTATTACTTGGCTAGTTTTCAAAGTAGGGTTTGCTTGTGAAAGCAAAGAACAGTGGAATCTTTTCAAGAGAGTATCTTTTCTCTATCTGGTGAGAACTCATATTGCAACTTTTTGAGTTTGGTTTTCTGCACTACAAAATGAATAAATATAAGCCATATATAGAAAGAGATAATACATTTATAAATAAGTTTCTTAGTTTATAAATATTTTATTTGTCCTTACTAAATAGAAAAATGAAATACTAGGATTGTTTTTACGATATATCGATTTCCTTCCTTTCTTCCTCACTTCCTCCAACTCTTCCCTCCCCTACCTCAATTCCCTTACACCCTCAATTCCCTCCCCTCCCTCCTTCCTCCAACCCTTCCTTCCTTCCTTCCTTCCTTCCTTCCTTCCTTCCTTCCTTCCTTCCTTCCTTCCTTCCTTCCTTCCTTCCTTCCTTCCATCATACTTTCCTTTCTCCCTCCCTTCCTTCCTCCCTTCTTCCCTTCTTCCTTCCTCCCTCCCTCCCTTCTGCCCTCCTCCCTTCCTCCCTCCTCCCTTTATCTCTCCCTCCCTTTCTTCGTGCCTTCCATACTCCCTCCCTTCCTCCCTCCTCCCTTTCTCCCTCCTTCTTTCCTTCTTTCCATCCTCCCTTCCTCCCTTCCTTCCATCCTCCCTCCTTCCTCTTTATTTCCCTCCTTCCTCCCTTGCTCACTTCCTTCCTCCCTTCTATACTTCCTCTCACGGATCTTCCTTTCTTCTATCCATCCTTCCCTCCTTCCTTCTTTCCTTCATTCTTTCCTCTCTTCCTCCCTTTATTCCTTCCTTCCCCTCTCTCTTTTTCTCCCTTCTTCCCTTCATTCCTACCTTCCTACTCCCTTCCTTCTTCCCTTCATATTCCCTTCCTTCCTCCCTCCCTGCCTTCCTTTCCCTCTCTTTCCTTCCTCTTCCTCCCTCCCTTCCTTCCTTCCTCCCTTCCTTCATTCCCCTCTCCCTTTCTTCCTTCCTATCTCCCTGTCTTCCTCCCTTTCTCCTTGTTTTCCTTCCTCTCTCCCTTTTTCCTCCCTCCCTTCCTTCCTCCCTTCCTTATTTTCTTCCTTAATACCTCCCTCCATTCCTTCCTCTCTATCTCTCTTCCTTTCTTCTTCCCTTCCTGTCTTCCTTCCTCTTCCTTCCTCTTCCTTCTTCTTTCCTCCCTCCCTTCTTCCATATCTTCCTCCCTTCTTTCCTCCCTTTCTTCTTCCCTTCCTTCCTCTCTTCCTTCCTCCCTTCCTTCTTCCCAACCTATCTTCCTTCTTCTTTCTCCCTCCCTTTCTTTCTCCCTCTCTTCCTTTCTCTTTCCATTCCTTTCTTCCTTTCTTCTTTCTCCCTTACCTCCTTTCTTCCTTCTCCCTTCCTTCCTCCCTTCCATCTTTCCTACTTTCTTCCTTTTCTCCCTTCATCCTTTCCTCCCTCCCTCCTTTTTTTCCTTTCTTTCTTCCTCCCTCCCTTCCTTCCACAATCAACAGTGCTCAAAACTCACTCCAGGCTCTGAGTTCGAAAATTTGAATTTACACTCAGAGACACATATTTGATTTATTCCTGTGATAAAACTGAGGTGGGTCATTTTGCAAAGCAAGTACCTTTCCCTCTGTAGTTTCTCTCCAAACCTACCCTAAATATTCTCACATAAATGAACCATTGACATCTATTTATAAAACTTATTTTCATAATATTACCTTCATATTTATTATACAGGAGATGTTTGCTGTTTGTCATTTAAATATGACTCTGGCATTTTAGGGCTATTTTATAAATTATAACTTGATAAAAAAATAAGTTACATAAAATCTTCAATATCTCAAGAAATACTATTTCATCTGATTTAAAATTTTTCTATACTAAAACTGAATTTTAAAACTTATTAAGATTTGTCATTTATTTCTCATGCTTAAAACATGAAACCATGATATCACGATAATGGCTAAAATAAAAAATAAAAATGAAATAATTTAATTTTGTAAGTTTTAACTGCATAATTATTGTATAACAATAAAATACATATATTGAATTTTGTTTTCAATTTAAAATTTTTATTCCATTCCACTTGTTTTTGCTTATTATAATATATTATTATATGTTAGATATGTTAACCTCTAATAAAATGTCTTCATTAAAAGTAATGGTAGGCATCAAAAAGTAGTACACTGGGTTCAGTATGTGCCTTATACTCAGCCAACTGTTAATCTCGGGTATCTCATATAGTCACACTAGCACTACTAGGAATAATTTCTAAGTGTAGAGCCAGAAATAACCCCCGATCATCATTGGCATGTCCACAAACAAACAAACAAACAAAAATAATAGCACAAAAATGGATATGGGAGAGAGAAAAACAAAGAATTATATGAAGAATTGTGGACATCAAAGTAAAATATTAAGAAAATTAATCTATGCAGCTCAGCCAATAAATATACTAAGGTGCATGAACAAATTCAAAAAGACTAGCAAAAGAACCACTTACATGGTCTTTAGAATTAAAAACATAATAAACCATTTTCTTTAGCACCTAAATACTATGTGGTTTGTTAAAGACACAGATAACTAAAATAACTGCACTGGACATTATAAAAATAAAAGAGTAATACTTAATTAGTAATTGCATCCATATGTGTCTAGTGTCTTCACTGAAAATTAACTCCATGAGTTTATTGTTTTACCTGTTATCCTTGCCTCAGTCCAAAACCAGCTGTCCAATTTTCATGGAATTCAAGAATGGATTTTAATGTTATTAATGACAAATATTATTTAAAAACATCATAAAAATATTTTGTAGACATTACCAATATATAAATAAATTCTCAAACTATACTTTTTGAATAGTATAAATTCAAATTGTAAAGTGAATATATAGATTAGACATGCTTATATAACTTTATTTTAATTAGAAGGCAATTTTATTCTAAAACAATGAAACCACAGAGACGTAAAATTAGAACATTATTGTCACACACAAACCTGCTTTTATCCTGCTTGCTTTAGACATAATTTACTTCATTTGATGTTCTTCTAACAGACACCAAAAATCCCACAGGACAACAAGATATATCAGTCCCTTTGATGTAACCATTGAGTTAACATATTATATTCAGTAAATGGCATTCACAGTGTCTAACATAAAACCACTTTATAATATGGTCACTTGAACAAGGCATCCTAGAAAACTCAACGGTATCAGTTTTGAAAATCAAAACTGTGAATTAATTAAATACAATTTAAGTAACTCTGCTTTACCTCTCCATTTCTTAGTAGTTAATTCAAAATAATCTATATTTGCTTCTATGTTTATAACTAAAAATTACCCTTTTGAGAATCCAAGGGTAAAATTCAATATTGCATGGAATATTTGTTTTCTTTGAAGTGTCTTATGGGTGTGCTGAGAGATAGCATAGCAGATGCAAGCTTGCCTTGCATGTAGCTGACCCGGATCGGACATGCGGATTTCAATTCGATTCCTGACACTCATATGGTCCCCCGATCCTTCCAGGAATGATTTCTGTGCACAGAGCCAGGAGTAATCACTGAGAAAGTCCTGTTGTGGCCATAAAATAGTGTATTGTGTTTGTATATTGTAAAAATAACTGAAATATGTCAGCAATGAAATAATTGAAGAATGAGAATAAGCAGTGTTGCCGAGAATGTGGAGAGAAAGGAACTTTTTATTCACTGCTGGTGAGAATGCTGTCTAGTCCATCCTTTATGGAAAGTGATATGGAGATTCCTCCAAAAACTGAAAATTGAGCTCCCATATGATCCAGCTATTCCACTCCTAAGAATATACCCTAGGAACACAAAAACACAATACAAAAATCCCTTCCTTACACCTATATTCTTTGCCGCACTATTTACAATAGCCAGACTCTGGAAACAACCAAGGTGTCCTTCAACAGTTGAATGACTAAAGAAACTGTGGTACATATACACAATGGGATATTATGCAGCCACCAGGAGAGATGGTCATGAAATTTTCCTATACATATATGTATAGGGAATCCATTATGCTGAGTGAATTAAGTCAGAGGGAGAGAGACAGACGCAGAATAGTCTCTCTCATTTATGGGTTTTAAGAAAAATAAAAGACATTTTTGCAATAAATCTCAGAGACAAAAGAGATCAGGGCTGGAAGGTTCAGCTCACGATTTGAAGCTCACCACAAAGCCACAAAGAATGGTGAGTGCAGGTAGAGAAATAACTACACTGATAACTAACATAACAATATGAATGAAGGAAGTAGAAAGCCTGTCTAGAGTTCAGGTGGAGGTGGGTGGGAAGGAGGGAGATTTGGGACATTGATGATGGAAGGTTTCACTGGTGAAGGCGGGTTTTCTTTATATGACTGAAACCCAACTACAATCATATTTGTACTCAAGATGTTTAAATCAAAGTATTTTATTTACTTATTTATTTTTGGTTTTTGGGGCCACACCCGGCGTTGCTCAGGGGTTACTCCTGGGTGTCTGCTCAGAAATAGCTCCAGGCAGGCACGGGGGACCATATGGGACACTGGGATTTGAACCAACCACCTTTGGTCCTGGATTGGCTGCTTGCGAAGCAAACACCGCTGTGCTATCTCTCTGGGTCCTAAATCAAAGTATTTAAAAAAAAATTAAAATTAAAAAATTCTTAAAACAAGTAAAAAGTCTATCTTCGACAATATTAAAATTAAAACGCAGTGTAAGTCGAGATTTGGCATAGACATTTGCAGGCAGGGTTCTGAAATGTATTGTAAACATTTATTGATCATTATTTATGTGAGATTTTTAAAGCTGAAAGAATCATCATAACAATAACAGCTGTTGAATTATTTTTCCAATAATAATATACAAACAACTATCATTTAAATAAATTATTAACTCTTATGCTTCTTAAAGAAAATTCTGAAACTAAGTTTACTTACTCCAAAATATTTTTTATCATATTCTGGTTCATCAGAGATGATTTTTCTTTTTTATTCTTGATTTTATTTTACTTTTATAAAACAAATTTAATTAAATAATTATGAGATACACTATTACAAATTTGTTCATGAGTTTCAGTCATACAGTGTGCAACACCATTCACCAGTGCACATCTCCCACCACCAGTGTCCCCCGTTTCTCTTCCACCCTACACCCTGCCCTTTCCTCTCCCACTCTTTTTAGAATAGTCATGACATCAAAGTGTTAAAAATTATTTGAGCTATTGCCAAAGAAAAATAGTATTCTAATATCTTTAGCTCAAAGATCCATTAAGGCATATTTAAAGTCACTTTCACAACTTTCATAGCAGTAAATTAAGATTTTTAATTAAGATTTTAAATTAATATTTTTAATTTTTAATTTGTTTTTCATATATATGTTCTGTATATATAATATGCTACTTCAATATTCAATAAACATAACTTTGTTTTAAGTATGTGTGGGATTTTTTACTTCATATTTAGTTAATAGCTGCAGAAAGTAAAGCACTTTGGCAAACAGACCCTGGGGCAAGGGGATTGGAAAAGCTTTTCCTTACTTGTAAATCTCTTTTGTAGTCCCCTGAGAAGACTGAAAAATAGGGCCCGCATTTCAACTACATCTAATTCCTTGAATCAAAGTTAGATGCAAATCCTAATTATTATAATTTGATACTCATGGGCCTTAAATAAAACATTTAATTGAAAATACATTTTCAATTAAATGTAACATTTATAAACTGTTAAAAGTGGTTTATCATTTAATAACTTCAAAGTATTTTTTCTGTGAAACTTGTAGATTATTTGCTTCAGAAAGCATCACTAATGATAGAAATAATTTAGTTACATAAGGAAGGTTACAGGAAATTTTCATTGTAAATTTCTACATACCATATTGGAAACTTCTTATAATAAGTACTGTTACCTCAGAATAGAAAGGGTATTGAAGATCTTTCATAAAAATTAATTACAAATAATTTTAAAAGTTAAATTGAATTTTAATTTTATGATACTGACTGGATCAAGATAGAAGAAACTATCCTATACAGTTTTTCAAAACAAAGCCTGAGTCATTTTTATAGATATCATTTTTGTAAATTACAAATGCATAGTTCAAAGGTGAATTAATTGAGACTGCTGTGATAGTAAAGCAGGTAGAGTACTAGCTTTGCATGTGAACACTGGTTCCATTCCTGAAACCCTAAATTGTTTCCCTTTCGTTCCACCAGATACATCAAGAGTAATTACTTAGTGAAAGGCTACAGAGTAAGCCCTGAGTATCAGTGGTTTTGGCCCAAAACTCAAAACCTAAAAATAAAAAAGGTGAATTAATTGACTATATTTTAAAAACTGTAATGGAAATATATTAATCATTGAAAATATTTCTTTTTACAGATAACTAATTTAGTTAATCAAATAACTTTTATTTTTTGCATAGTTGATATTTGTTCGTGGTGATGAGAGTCTCAAGAATCTACTGTAAAAGTTCATTCTCTCATGCCTTCCTCTAATCCAATTTTTATTTCCAACACACTAATGATTTCTATTTAATCCCAAAGTTTCTAAAAATGCTCTAATAGTGGTGGTTCAGATAGTTCATAGCAATATTTTTGTTAATTTTTTTTTCAGTCAGCATGCTTGGTAAGAACTTTGATGCTTGTTGAAAAGAATTATCTATAGCATTAAAAGACTGGTTCCTAATTGTACTTTAAAATGTACTTTTAAAATAGCACTTATTCAAATATATTTTAAGCACTATTTAATCAACAATATGGTCTTAAGCTATATTAAATGAGCCACTTTTCTACTTGCATCAGATTCATATTTATGTCCAGTTGTTTTAACTACCTAAGTAAATTTTATTTAATGTTCTTTTAAAAATGATAATGGCATTTATTATGTTAATGTGTGCCCTTGTCTATAATGATCTGCTTTATCCATAGTCCACATCTCAAATTTAGTATATTTAATTAATTTCTATATGGCTCCTTTTGACAGGTTCCAATGATATCAGAATCTTGGCTATTATATATATTTTAGCATATAACAAAAAGTGTAAAATAGTCAATACATACTTGCACCATGAGTACTAATCCAAGTTGTCTATTCTCCAACTTTCTGGAAGCACTCAATTCTTTATTTTTTCTTCTTCTACAGGTTAATCCTTTCTAAAATTTCTTATATTGCTAGTTTTGTGAACCCTTTTTGTTATAGTTGTTTCCTGAGCATGTTACATTATGTCTAAATGCCTTTCAAATTTCAATTCAAAGACATGAATACTAGCTGTTTCATGTCTTTGTATTTTACTAGTTAAGTACATAAAAACATTAATAATTTTACATTATTGAACTTTCACTTCATTCACATTTAAAATACTCAGAGATTGTAATTTTCATCATCAATGATTATATCTTTCATACCTGATTACTCTATAACTGATAGACAAGTATATTTTTATATATTCATTTGAGGTTTTTGCTAGTTTTCAAAAGAACCATGTTTTGAAATTATTTTTAAAAGCGATTAACACTGTGATTCAGATATTCATGTTAGAGTAATAGATAAGACTCACAAAAAATGCTTATCCTATTTTATAACAAATAAAAATACACATATAAAAATTATGAAGCAATAAAAAAGTATTATATATGATATTATTAGATCAATGAAGTCGTCTTACAACTCAGATAATATTAATGTGTTTAGTCTACTTTTGTTTTATATATATATAAGAATATAGATATGACTTAACAGGGTGTTGGTAAAGAACTGAACTTCATACATTTAGATAGGGTTTTATTTTGCAGGCTTATAGAGGGGGAGAAACCACTGGCAAGACATTTTTAGGAAGAATTAATACCAATATGGAATTTGAAGAAGTCTTCAAGTCTCCAGCCTTGAAATAGTACAAAGTCATGAAGGTATTATGCAAGTGCATAATTGAGACACCAGATAAATGGGAATCTTTCCAAAAAGCATTTCTAAGAACAACAAAATCCATGTTGCAAGTATGGAAAAGGCTATCAAAAGTACAAGGATCTTTCCTTTTGCCACACCAGAATAACAAAGTCCAAGATGGGAATTTGGGGAAAGCCCTACTATAAATACTCCTTTAGAAAAGTTTAGCAGCATACATTTTCTTCTATTTGAATTATACCCTACAACATGTAATTTTCATTCTCTCTGACTCTTCTTTCACTTTTTTTAGTAAAAATATTTTACTTTATTATCTGTCTTTTCCTGATATTCTATGAGTAAAGACCTTGAACCCAGAGAATTTGGCCAAACATTGGGACTGATTTGCTTTCATCCAAGAAACAATTCCTCACTCAAGCCTTGGTGTACAACTCCCCAAATATTTAGATGTTAAGGACTGGTTTTCATGCTTTGACTATCAAGTGAAAGTCACATGTTAGTTTGATATCTTGTAGGACTGGTGGGACTTTAATTTTTTAAGCTGCTCAAAACAGACTTCATAAACTCTTAACCAGTCTATAGAATACTGAAAATTTTGAGATGAGTTTAGTAAACATTGAAAACTCTTCTCTAAGGCTGCCTTCTTATTCTTCATCTCACCCAACATTAATTGTAGTGTTATCCTTTAAACCTGATAAATATTCAAACTATATATAGATAAACTCTATTATAAATGATACCTTTATTTTTATATGCCAAAGTCTTTGTATCATAGCTACAAAACAGACTTACTTTCAAAACATTTCTCTCTAAAGTTATTCAAGAATAATTAAGTAAAGACCATGCAGAAGCTAAAAAATGCACATTATACAATGTAAATATTTTGAAATATCATTGTCAATGACATATTTATTACAAAGTAATCCTTGCAATTTTCTTATTATGCACAATAATATAATATATATGGGAAATATGCAAGTAGATGTGTAAGTTAATGTCTAGTGATCTAAAATCTTCATATTTTAGTTGCTGTAAAAACTTAGTAAAAGATAGGGTGCTTATATTTTGTATAGGTTATAATATAATTAATAAAATAGAAAAATGTCTGAAAGAAATCACAATGTAAAGTAAGCCACAAATTGATTATAATTAATTATTATCTGTTCCTCTTCTTTTGACTAACTTCTTTCAAGATATGCTTCAGATTCACCCACATAATAAAAACTGCATAATTTCAACTTTTCTTATAGATGAACAATACCACAATTTATTTATACAGTCACCTATTTTTTGTACACTTGAACTGTTTTCAAACAGTATCCTTAAGCAGAATTTAGAATATTTGAAGACAAATCCTCTATAACTTCCACAGCCAGGTAAGAATTCATAGCAAGGATATGGTGCTCGTTCAGACTGTGTTGTATCAGGATTGGCCACGCTACCCAGGTAGTGTTGGGAGGACTCTAAAACTACATATAGTGATGGTTGCTTCTTTCCAGAGCTATACCCAGTTATGGTTATTATGTTAGTAGGCATCCGCAATTGATTCATTTTTAGTCACATGCAATTCAAGCACGCTAAACCATATAATTACCCTCTTACATTTTAAATATTATATTTTATTGTAGTTCTTTCTTCCATGAACTTAATTGATATATTTTATTTTGTTTAATGATAATGCTATAAGCCTATATTTAACCTCACTCTTATATAATACCCAATTTCACAGCAAATGTTTTCTTGTACCAGATACATATATTTACCAACTGCATGAGTCTATACTAGTTCACAATCTCTCAGGTGGAATATAATGAAACATAACACTAACAAATTTGCCAATATCAATAGACCTGAGCATCAGCTTACAGAACTAAGTTTATCAAGAAGGTGGGCTGTTTGCCTGATGGGAGGAAACTTGAGGCATTGATTAAGGCATGCTGAGACTTTGAAGCTAGATATGGCATTGAAGTATTGTGTTATTATTAGCAGTATTGTATATAAACAGCTTAGTACAGTTTGCACCACAAATTGTCACAATCATTATATTGAATTTCTACAATCTCAAAAGTAATTTTAACCCTCTTAAAATATATACTCGGATTCTAAGTAGTCAAAATGTCCTACGGATGTTGGAATTTCTTTATATAACCTTGCATTATATTTGTGACTATTATTATTAACATAACAATATGGGAGTTATATCTATAATTTGCTATTCTGTTTGTCACTTTTTATATATTTATTTTCAGCATTTCTTGAAACTCATAAGAAATAAAATCCAAAGTATAAGTGATTACATTGACATCTAGGTGTATAAGTTATACCTATTTTACTAAATAAGAGTTTACCATATTTTTTTTGAAATTTTCCATATTTTAACTAATTGATTGGCATTATTAAAACTTTAAAAAAATAAATAGCCTGTTTAACTCTTCTAAATTAGAAAGATAATATAGATAGATAGACAGATATAGATAGGTAATCAGATATACAACATAGTCCTAGAGAGAGTTCCTTTTACTATAGGACTTATGAATCTCTGAAGTTGCGAAATTTAAAATCTGCGTAATACTTTCAGACAGCCTAACTAGAATTTCAATATTATCAGATTGTATAAAGTCAGGTTGTTCTCGAACAGCATCACAGGGGGATCCAATAGTCCTTCAGAAATGTCATTGGATTTTTGATAATGAGTTTTGATCCTGTATAATTTTTGTTAAAATATGATAATTATATTGGGGCCAGAGCGATAGCGCAGTGGTAGGGCATTTGCTTTGCATAGGATTGACCCAGGACTGACCTACCTTTAATCTTCTGCATCCCATAAAGTCCCCCAAGCCAGGATCAATTTCTGAGTGAGTAGCCAGGAGTAATCCCTGAGTGTCACAGGGCGTGGCCCCAAAACTAAAAAAACAAACAAACAAATAATTATAATGTGAATAAGGCTGTAGTTTGAGTATCTAGAGTATTTTTCCTTTGTATTTTCTTCTGTAAGAAATGGTTTCCTTCTTTCTGTATCTTACACTTTCTTTCACTTTTGCTTTATTTCTCCATTTTCTTTCTCTCTTGATCACTTTATCTCTTGTACCATGATTTACAGTACTGCAATAATGTTAGTAATAGGTTTTCAGATTTTTACACCACCATCATCACCATTATCACCATATTGTCCCACCTGGACTCAGTGTTTATCCTCCACTTTGCCAATTAAGGCAACTTCGACAGATTTCAATAATCAGGTTGAAGACATATTTTTAAATATAATTTTTATTTTAATTATAGTGGCTTACATATCGTTCACAGTAATATTCCAGATACATATTTACATTGAATCAGGGGAATTCGCACCACCAAACTGTCCTCCCAACAACTGCTCCCATCCTGCCTCCCATATCCTCCACTCTCCCCCACCCCCCCCAGGGGCTGCTAGAATGCGTGGTCCCTTCTGTGTCTAGTTTATTACTGAGTGGTTTTATAACTGTTTGGTCTTAGTGCCTCCATTACTGCCCCCTCTAATTGGGAGGCGGGACTAGAAAGTTCAGGTTGTGGACATATTTTAACAGTCCTGTTTTTAGCCTCCAAAGAAAAGTAACTGGCACGGTTTAGTGGATAGAGTATAGAGTATAATAGTTATTATTCTTTTACAGACTCAATTTCTTTTTTTTTTTTTTTTTTTTTTGGTTTTTGGGCCACACCCGGTGATGCTCAGGGGTTACTACTGGCTATGCGCTCAGAAGTTGCTCCTGGCTTGGGGGACCATATGGGACACCGGGGAATCGAACCGCCGTCCATCCAAGGCTAGCGCAGGCAAGGCAGGCACCTTACCTCTAGCGCCACCGCCCAGCCCCTACAGACTCAATTTCAATTATTTTATTTTCCATGTTGAGTAAAATATTGCTTTTTAAAGTAATTTCTTTTTTTATCCTTGAGCATATTATGGCTTTATGAACAAGTTTTTACTACGAATATAGAACTTATATTCTTCTATGCTAATTGGGTATCTTCACTCACCTGTTTTCTAGCTTCCAGAAACTGTTTCAAGTGTTTCAGGTATTAACGTTGTTTATAATTCCCCTGTTTTGGGGGAATATTTTTCTGAGGGAGCACACCCAGCTGCGCTCAGGGGGTTACTTCTGGCTCTGTGCTCAGAAATTGTTCCCTGCTCTGGGGACCATTTGGGGTGCTGGGAATACTGGGTCAGCCTTGACCATTACAAGGCAAATGCCCTACTATGCCCTACTCTCTGCTACCACTCCTGCCCTAAATTCCCCTGTAGTTATATCCAATGACTCACAAATTTTCATCTGAGTTTTTTTTTTTGAGGGGGTAGTTTGGGCCACACCCAGCAGTGCTCAGGGGTTACTCCTGGTTCTGCTCTCAGAAATCGCTTCTGGCTTGGAGGACAATATGAGATACCGGGTGGGGGAGTTGAACCCGGGTCCTTCCTGGGTCAGCGCATGCAAGGCAAACACCCTACTAGTGTGTTACCACTCTAGCTTCTCATCTGAGAACTTTTAAATAAAATTAGCAATGAGATAAGTGAGTGCCAAGTCACATACATTGTGTGTTCTATGTTTACTGCATGATTGCAACTTATTTTTTTAATTTAATTTTTATTTTGATCATAGTAGTTTACATATTGTTGACAATAATATTTTAGGTACACATTTACATAAAATCAGGGGGGGATTTCCATCACCAATTTGTCCTCCCTACACCTCTGTTTTTGTCCTGCCTCCCATATGCTCTTCCCTCACCCTTAGGGCTGCCAGAATATGTTGTTCCCTCTGTATCTAGGCTAATACTTAGTAGTCTTGCACCTGTTTGGTCCTGGTGCCTCCCTTATTTCCCCCTCTATCTGAGGGGCAGGAGTAGCTAGTTCAATTTACATGGTTTTGTTTGAAGTAGGGAATAGTAGTAAACAGGGGTAAAGGTCTAATATGCAGAAAATAAGCGGAATTCTTCTAGAGGGTCTCCTCCTCAGAGAGACGAAGGAGAAAAAGGTGAAACACTCCACCAGTACAAAAAGAAGTGTCATATATCCAGTGAGGACTCCAACAATAACGCTAAGCACCACAAAAAAAAGAAAGAAAGAAAAAAAAAACCGCCATGGTCTTGAGATAAGAAACATGGCAGAGCATATAATGAAAGAAAGGAAAAGAAAAGAAAAGAAAAGGAAAGGAAAGGAAAGGAAAGGAAAGGAAAGGAAAGGAAAGGAAAGGAAAGGAAAGGAAAGGAAAGGATATGGAGGGAAGAAAGGAAGAAAGGAAAGGAAGGAAAGGAAAGGAAAGGAAAGGAAAGGAAAAAAGGAAAAAGGAAAGGAAAGGAAAAAAGGAAAGGAAAGGAAAGGAAAGGAAAGGAAAGGAAAGGAAAGGAAAGGAAAGGAAAGGAAAGGAAAGGAAAGAAAGGAAAGGAAAGGAAGGAAAGGAAAGGAAAGGAAAGGAAAGGAAAGAAAGGAAAGGAAAGGGAAAGGAAAGGAAAGGAAAGGAAAGGAAAGGAAAGGAAAGGAAAGGAAAGGAAAGGAAAGGAAAGGAAAGGAAAGGAAAGGAAAGGAAAGGAAAGGAAAGGAAAGGAAAGGAAAGGAAAGGAAAGGAAAGAAAAAAAGTGTAAATGAGGACAATAGGTTCAATAACCACACCGGAGCAAAGAAGTCAACCAAAAATAGGTAGGTAAATATAATAATAATGATAATAAATGAAGATAAAAATAATATATATAAAGAGATAAATAATATTTTGTGTTTTGTTTCTTTCCCTCCTGCCTTGGCACAGTAAGTATTGGGGTCATTCCAAAAGGAATTCACTTGGCCTAAGAGATATGGGGTTTCTCCGCCCTTGGAGTATATTGTCACACGATTGCAACTTATTTATATTATGAGCACATTATAAACATGTATGTATAACATTGAAAATATTGTGGTTTATTAAATATTAAAGGTGACACTAAGGTAATATCACTATTGGAGTCTACATTTACAATATAATAATACTGGCTATGCAGCTTTTTAATCTCCATTTAATGTGAGGTGCTATGATATGAATTTTGTTTTTACTAATTACTGTATATAAACAGTACCTGCTCTATAGCATAAAAATATCATATAAATATCAGTGCTTTTCTACAAAAACCTATTTTTTCTTTAACTGAATATATTTGGAAAATTAACTATTTGATAATCAGCAATCTTTGACCTACAAATAAAATAATGTAGAGTTCCAAAAATTAGCATTTGTAATTAATTGTTTTTAAAAACAAATCTAATGGATCTAAGGTATTATTTGTAAGTCTAATGCACCTAATGCATTTATATGAGTATTTTTATTTATTATACAACACCACCTAACTTGGGTATGATGATGTTTACTTGTTCTCATACAAGTTATGTCCAAAAATCAATTACAACACTTCACTATTTGCCAGTTGATTTTATTGACTAAATTGAACATTCTGCTGTGTGATTAAACTATTTAGATGATTGTGTAAAATAACTGAATCAAATAAAAATTAGGACTATAGTGAAAAATTCCATAATAAATTATGAATTATGTTCATAGTAGACTTCAGACCAGACTATATACATAGAAATCTCACTTTATGTATATTTACAGAAGTTAAATCTCTCTTCTGTATTTTAGTCTTTGGGGTGGGGGTGTCGAGACACACCCAGTGATGCTCAGGGGTTACTTCTGGCTATGAGCTCAGAAATCGCTCCTGGCTTGGGGGATCATATGGATACCTGGAAATTGAACCAAGGTCTGTCCTAGATCAGCACGTGCAAGACAAATGCCCTACCATTTGTGCCACTGCTCTGACTTCAGTATTTTAGTCTATTTTTAAAAGAAGAAAATTTAATTACCATTTATGATGCTAGCACTTTAATATGTAACATATTGAAATATGTGAATGAAAAATTGTAATATAAAATGTATTGATATATCTTTTGGTTTATTGTTATTTAGGTAGTGTAATTAGGTAGTTTAGGTAATAAAAGAAGAAAACAGGAAGCTTATGGACACATCATTAGGTTGATTAAACATAGTTTATAATTGTGATGCCACCAGAGTACTCATTTTCTTTACAAAAATCACAGGGATACCTCCATTTCTACTTCCTTGACCCCCCTCACAGGACAAGTTCAAGCTCTTTTGCCTTATTTGTTACTCCCTTATTTGAAAGAACATTCTGTCTCTGTCCCCTCTGATTGATTGATTACATCCAGAATTATACTATATAGGTTCACCCTTGTAACAGCAAAATTTCATAATATTTCTTTCTCTTATAGCTGAGCAATATTTATTGTATATTGTATACCAAAATTTTTTTGTTTATGTATTATATTTTGGGTCACTCCCAATGGTACTATAGATAGTACTCATGACTCTGAACACAGGTCATCCCTGGCAGGTTCAGTGGACCATAGGGAGAGTCAAGGATTGACCCGTGGCCTGCTACATGCAAGGCAAGGTTTCTTGCCTGCTTAAATATTTTCTCTGACATCTATACTAAAATTACTTTATCCAGCTATCAGTTGGGCACTGGAGTTTTTTTTTCAGATATTAAACTTTTTAATAGTGCTTTGCTTTGGGAAAAATAAGAGAATTTCTTTTCAAAATAATGGGAAGCATGAGGAAGTGAGTTAGGCCATAACCTTCTGGTGCTCAGCTAGAACCCCTGGCTTTGCTTTTAAGAATGTTCAGGTGATCATATGAAGTGCTGAATTTCTAACTGGGGTCAGTCACATTTTTGTAAAATGCCTTTTATCTGGCTCTATTCCCCAGTTTCTTCTCAAAAACCTGTTTAAGGACCTTGAGGCAGATGCTGAGAACTGTATTTGCTGGTTCAATTCTTAGCTGTGTTTTTTTAAGAAATGTTCATAATATTTTCCAAAGATCTTGAACAATTTGACTTCCCATGTACAGTGGTAAAAGTTACTATTTTCCCCACACCCAGACCAGAAGTGTTTGTGTTCTTTTATAATGTTCCAGTCTCACTTAGTTGAGGTGATATCTAATTGTTTTTTTTAATTTTTAATTTTAAGTATCCTATTGAATTATCCAAATATGCTACCCAACAAAATTCTAGAAAATTCAAGCTCCTTGCCACTGTGGCAATATATATCACATATATATCATATATATATATCAATGATATATTATTTATTTCCACTATATATAATTATTATATAGTATATCAATTTATATCATTTTTCATAAATGTTTTTACCTATAAAACTTAGGTAGAAAAACAATGATTCACTTTTTCAAATATCTTTAATAGGGGTTTTAGCATAACCATGAAAATAATCTTTAAGCCTTGCAATGATTTTTGGTTCTCATTGCTTATTTGCTTTGAGCCACACTCAATGGTTCTCAGGGTTTGATTCTACTTCTACATTCAAATATTAGCCCATGATGCTCAGAGAACCATTTAAATTTGGGAGACCAAACATGTATCTTCCACATGTAGAGCATAATGCTCTGACTGCTGTACTATTCCTACATTTTCAACAATAGTTTAATTTTTAAGCAGTACCACATATATACCACATGATAACTCAGTCCCTTGTGAATCTTGGATTCATTTGGGGAAAAAAGATGCTTCTTATCTAGTTTCAAAATATCAAGTGAATGACTTGAAGCTTGAACTAACTCTGGCTTTTCTGTGCAATTTTGCATTTTATCCATAATGTGTGCTGTTGTTCTGATAGGGGATTACCAAGTCACTACTTACTAAACTATTCTTTGAGGACTCTACACTAAGCTAAATGAGAAGACAAATGTGGCTATATTTATTCAGTAAGTTTGGAGGTCTGAAAGAATGTAGTAAGATAAGTTTTAGGTTATACATCATGTTTAGTAGGGGCCTAGAAATTATTTCAATTAATTATATTTGGTAGGGTCTTATTTAAAAATCTTTTATATTTTCTAGTTTTGTTCTTGAGTCTTTAATTTTTAATTGAATCATCATGAGTTGCAGAGTTAAAAGGTTGATTATGGATGATTTTCAGTAATACAATGTTCCAACAAACATTCCTTCTCCAGTGTTCATTTTCTGCTACCAATTTCCTATATCTACACTGGCATTTTTAATAATTAATATAGAGGAATTTAACACTGTCTACCCCACCACAGAGAAATATTGTCTAAGAGTCAGTACCCTAGATAGTTTAAAATATTAGTCTTCTATCTAGTTTTACATACTATAATATCATATTTAATCCAAAAGTACCTCATAGGGCAAATTAGTAATTATTTTACCTCTATAATTTTGCCTACCACAAACATCTGTCTAATTACCAAATTACCCAAATGCTTACTCATAGATTTCCAACCATTCTGCTTGATATTTAGTTATCATTACACACATAACAAAATAGAAAGAGACATACTTCAAGCAAGAGATTTAATTCCAAGGAAAATACGATATGATTATTATTTGCTTTTTGGTAACCCTCTATACTCACTCTTTGCAGTCCCCAGAGATCACAGAGTGTGACAAGTTTAAAATTTGGTTTGGCCACATTTAAAGTAAACAACCTACCTGCTATACTATCTTTTTTGCCCCAGGCATTAGCAAATGTTTATGCCTCTATTTAAAGTTCCAATTTAACATTTGCTAAAATATACCAATTGATAAAATATCCAAATTTCAATCAGTGTCTCTAAATTCAATCATTTTCACTAAATGTACCTTACAGAAATTGATTCATTCTGTTTTTGTTTTAGTATGTTTGTGGTGGCACACTAGAAGTTCTTGGGATATACTCTTCACTCTGTGGTCAGAAATCACTCCTCATAATGCTGGTGCAAGTGACAAACCTGGGTCATCAAGTGACAAGAAAGCACCTTACATCCTGCATTGTTTCTCCTGTCCCTCATCTTAAAGAAATTTAGAGAAAACTACATTACCTTTTTTATTTTACATTTCATACATTTACATACAAAGAGTGCAGAAATAATTAAATAAGAAGAAAAAAGAGTTGGTTAAATTATTTTTATGAATGGATGCCATTATACAACAATAGATTGGTAATTATAATTTAGAAATACAACAATGTGTCATCTGCAAGATTAGAGCTGAAAAAATAAATGTAAAATAAGAGGTAGACTTTCCATTAGTATCTGAGAGTTTGAAACTCAGAAGCCAGCAGATTAAATTTTTGTAAAAAAAAAAAAAAGCTAGTAAAAGAGCAAATAGAAAATGTCTATTTCTGTTCCTCGTTTATTTTTCTTGGACAGTGGTTCGTCATGTGGTTTGCTGTGATGGGGATTTCTCTGCACTCAAGAGATCACTCCTTGGTTGCTTGGCAAATCATAGAGTATACTGGAAATTCAGCCCATGTTGGCTTAAATCAAGGGAAGTGTCTTACATGCTGTACTCTGATTCTGATTCTAGCCTTTCTCTTATTCTATCTTATGCTGGATTCAGACTATCAAAGGATTGGATAATGCACACAATATTTAGGTGGGATATTATTTCAGATCACCAGTACATTGATGTCATTTGGACTCTTTCCCTAAAATCACATCTGAGAACTAGATAGTAAAATGTGATAATGTCATAAACATGCATTAAAAATAGTGCAAACTACCACAGGAGGTCGACTGAATTCACCAAAATTGATTCCTATGCTTGTAGTATGAGTAAGACCTGAGTACCTTCAGGAATTTCCAGAAAAATAATGCATACCAAAGTTGACACATGGAATAACAATAAAATTTTTATTTCTCCAGGTTAAAAATATAATAAATAATTCACCACTCCTGAGTAACAAAGATGTGCAGAAGATTGATTAACTAAAATTGGGAGATTTTCATCTTTATATGATATAAAGTATAAGAAAAAAAGAAAATAAAGATGGGTTAAATCAGAATTAAAATCCATTGAGAGAAATTGTAAAGCTTCTTTAAAAAAAGTTTTATTTTTATTAAATATATCCAATAAGAGTTTTGATTCTTGCCATAGCATTTCAGGTCACACTGAATGTGGCCCCAGAACTTTCCTGAGCTCTATTTGGTACATAGCCATATATACTCTTTACTAGGGACATAAAGGAATATTTATTGGCAAATTTCTGGCTAAATTTACTTTTTTTTGTAATTTACTGTTTTCCCTACTAATTAGCACTACAGAATATGATAGGCAAAGAAGAGAGAAGAAAGAAAGAAAGAAAGAAAGAAAGAAAGAAAGAAAGAAAGAAAGAAAGAAAGAAAGAAAGAAAGAAAGAAAGAAAGAAAGAAAGAAAAAGGAAGGAAGGAAGGAAGGAAGGAAGGAAGGAAGGAAAGAAAAGGAAGGAAGGAAGGAAGAAGAAAGAAAGAAAGAAAGAAAGAAAGAAAGAAAGAAAGAAAGAAAGAAAGAAAGAAAGAAAGAAAGAAAGAAAGAAAGAAAGAAAGAAAGAAAAAAGAAAGAAAGAAAGAAAGAAAGAAAGAAAGAAAGAAAGAAAGAAAGAAAGAAAGAAAGAAAGAAAGAAAGAAAGAAAGAAAGAAAGAAAGAAAGAAAGAAAGAAAGAAAGAAAGAAAGAAAGAAAGAAAAAGAAAGAAAGAGAAAGGAAGGCAACTATATAGTTACTATTTTCCATACAAATTTGTGGTATATTATTTAATCCTCTCATTCCACTCAATAGTTTTTTGTTACCCTTAGCCTGTTCCTGTTTGATTACTAAGCCAAGCCAGCATTCAGGACTTACTGTCAGCTGTTGCTATTTTCTAGTGGGTACAGCTTGTGACTCTGACAAAGATGCATCATACCACTGATCCTTTTGATTGCTGGGCTTATTTTTGTGATTGTTGCTGTCTGCTGTACATATAATAAACATTAACAATGTAAAAAAACTAGAGGAAAAGAATACAACTAATGAATTTATAAATCAGAAGTAACTCAAATTATTTATTAGTACTTTCAGATGAGATAATCTAAGGCTTCTAAATATTTGATAGATTATAAAAATTGAACTTTGTTTTAAAATGCTGAACATTGATATATGAAAACTTAATTTTTATTGTAATTAAACTTAAAGCATATAAAATAGATAGCTATGTTTTTTATTTCTACACCATTCTAAAAATACACAAACATATTAAATTCTAAATAATAGTTTTCTTCAGGTAAAAATCATTATACAATACTATCTCATCCCTTGCCTATTGATTAGTCAAAATGACCTCATAATTTATCACTGTCAGTTATTTTTGCTCATTAAAATAAAGTTTAGCATTGAAAAGACTCTGTTATACCACATAGAGTTTTAGCACTACTCATCTTGTAATTGTGTGTTAAATAATTATAGATATACAAAATCTCAAATATCGTATTTTATTGATTGTCTATTTACATCTCAACTTACTATATGACAAAGATAAATACTAAATACATTGTTTTAAATTTTATTTTATATCTTTTATAAATGTCATTTTAAGACTGAAAGCATACATGCAATTCTCTATATAAAATTAGAATATCTTATAATTGTACTAAAATATTATCATGGAAATTTAGGAATGATTTTTTATTTTGGGGGGCTGGAGTGGTGGCACAATCAGTAGAGCATTTGTCTGCATAAACTAACCTAGGACAGACAGCAGTTCAATCTGACTACATAACCAGGAGTAACCCTTGAGCGTCACCAGTGTGGCCTCCAAATTAACCCCCTAAATAAAAATATAAGTTATTTTCAGAGCTCAGATAATGTCTTCTAATTATTATAATTTAGTCCCATAATAGTTATGTACATTAATTATTAATTTTATGAAAAAAGTATTATGAAATTCAGGTTATTGAATTATGAGAAAATGGGCTGATCCAATGATGGTTTTATATATATATATGTTTGGGAGGGTTGGGCCACACCCGGCGGCGCTCAGGGGTTACTCCTGGCTATCTATCTGCTCAGAAATAGCTCCTGGCAGGCACAGGGGACAATATGGGATGCCGGGATTCAAACCAATCACCTTAGGTCCTGGATTGGCTGCTTGCAAGGCAAACACCACTGTGCTATCTCTCCCGTCCCAAATGTTTCTGACTCATCTGTTTTTTCTTTTTCTTTCCTTTTTTTTTTTTTTTTTTTTTTTTGGTTCTTGGTCACACCGGACAGTGCTCAGGGGTTCCTCCTGGCAGTACACTCAGAAATAGCACCTGGCAGGCTCTGGGGACCATATGGGATGCCAGGATTCGAACCAATGACTTTCTGCATGAAAGGCAAACAAACACCTTACGTCCATGCTATCTCTCCGGCCCCGGTTTTATATTCTTTAAGGAATAAAATATCATCAAATTTAACTTAATTTAAGGTACTGTGACTTTTCTAGAATTTTACAAATTATCACAGATTTTAGAATTTAAACTAAAATATAGGTACGTTTTGAGAAGTATTATTATAATCACACAAAATATGTTTGATAAAATTATCTGCAGAGTTAAATATACATTCTTCAACTCTTAGTTATATGTGATCATGAGTGTTTCTTTGATTAAAAATTCTATTCTCCGTGAGAAAAATTAAATAAAAAATATGCCATCTAGGGGCCGAAGTGGTAAAGCAGTGGTAGGGCATTTACCTTGTACATGGCTGACCCGGTGCAGACCTCGGTTACATTCCCAGGCATCCCATATGGTCCCCCAAGCCAGGAACAATTTCTGAGCCTATAGCCAAAAATAACCACTTAGCATCATAGGGCGTGGCCCCCAAACAAAAAAAAATGCCATATATATGTAGATTTAGGAAAGATCCTGTACCTAACTAAATTATCTGCAGAGCTTATAATTTTTAGTAATTGGGTGTTCTTTAATAGTGATAATTGTAGCTATCAAAGAAATTAATTAGGTTTTACACCAATATTCATTCAGGAATACTTTTCTCTTGTTTTTCCTACTGAGGGATTCTCTTTGTTTTACTTTTCAAATCTAAAAAATTTTCTTTTTTCTGCTTTTGTTGGTTGTTTAGACTACACCAGGATGTACTCAGGGACCACTTCTGGCTCTGCGCTCAGAAATCATAGGGGTGCCAGGGATTAAACCAAGGTAGGCTGTGTGCAAGGTAAATGCCCTACCCACTGTACTATCACTCTGGCCCCAAATCTAGATAATTTTCTATCTTTTATTTGGTGCTATTAATTCTAATATGGTATTTTTTGTATTACTATTTTCTTCATAATTACCATATACTTTTCTAAATCTAATGTCCTATATAATACTAAAAATAGTTATTACATCTAATCCATTATCTTATTATATTTACTATTGCCTCATTTTATTTATTTGAAATTATGTATAGAAATGAATAAAATTTTCTGGGACAAGTTAGTAAAAAATAACGTATTTATGTAAGCTTCTTGCAATTTCTCCAACATATCTGAGTAAGGTAATAGGTGGCTTTCAACTTTGCTGATTTTTGAAATAGGCTCTGGTGCCAGAGGCAGGGCAGAGGGACTTTCCTTTGTTCCATGACCTAGGGAGTGGTGGTTGATGCTAAATGTGGTGTAAGAGGAAGAGTTCCAAGACTCTTTTTTGCAACTAAGCAAATAAATCATATAGCTTAAACATTTACTGATAACAAATCATAAATAAATATAACTCAAAATTGAAGAAACTTCAACATATAGTAAGGCTTATTTTTCATTACCTCATATTATCAAATAAATAATTGAACTATAATTTTCATATTGCTTTCTAAGATAAAGCCCTAGATAATTTTGTCATACCTCATACATTCAAATACCCTATTAATTACACAAAGAGCAAACCTCCCAGAAAATTCTTCTTTAAAAACAATCAAACTTACACTAATTTGTACAATTTTTAGTAACTCCTTCCATCAAGTCTTACCTCAAAGCTTTGAAGAAAATATTTACCTATCATTATTTTTTTAATTTTTGGTACATATAGATTTAAGACAAAATCCAAACACTATTGAATCAAATGTGGGTTTGTTTATGTAGGATGATGTACAATCAAATACTAGTCTGTTTTCAAAAAAAAAGTCAAGTTTTTTAGTCTGTGATAATGTGTTATGATTGCTCACAAAAATACAAGTTTTGTTCTAGTATGATTACTTGTCCTTCAATTGTATTATATTATATTATTATTGAAAAAATATAATATTAAAATATATTATTGAAAAAATAATGACACATTTTGTGTCACAGCTTTTTATTCCAGATCAAATTTCATAGAGCAAAGACAAAGAAAGCTGCTTCATTTTTATAGTATCATATACCATATGCTTTCCACCAATAAATAACTTACAATTGTGAAAGTAAATAAAATCTATTTTTATCTTAAAACACTTTTTACTTTAAGATGTATTTTATGGTAATAGTAGTTTACCAAGTTCCAAAAGAAAATGAAAGCCACTGAGTCTTCCAATGATTCAAAGTTGCTACATCTGCAAAATTCTAAGATTGGGTGGATGCCAATTCCCTTTTGCATGAATCAACCAGTCCATACCTTATGCTAAAACCCTCTGACAGAAATAACCCAACTAAAATGTTATGAGCAACTATACTTTTTCAGGTGGAACTATATTCCCAAAACTGAAAACTCTGGGACTATTTTCTAAATGGAGTTGGGATTGAGTCTTCATACCCACTTCACCAGAAAAAAATCCCTTAGCTTCATCTCATACTCTCCATTTTCTTGATAGGAAACTTGCCTAGTTCCTCTACCAAGTGAAAAAATTAAATAATAGTCATCGTTCAGATGTAGTCTGTTGTAACATGCAGAGGTATGGGATAGCTGATATACAGAGCCTAAAATCTCAATACAAGGTCAGTAGCTAGAATCAAGGATTCATAAGAAAATTGGAACAAAGCTATGGATCTGTCTGCATAAGCATAATAGCATGAGAAAACCAGATGATAGCATATGCCACTATGCTTCCCATCAGTAAATAACTTACAATTGTGAAAATAAATAAAATCTTTTTTATCTTAAAATAGATGATAGCATAAGACCTGGCTTAATTTCAGATGGTCTTGAGAATAATTGGCCTAATTGTTTTGACAATGAAGGACCTGGTCTGTATATGCAATGTGTTGGGACCAATGTCATTCTGGGTAGTCTGTCTCCAAGGCAATTTCAGAAGATATCTTACCAGGTGACCATAAAGGAATAGTTGCCTCAGTCATGCATGGAATCAAAAGTTTTGTCTGGGATTATACTTCGATATAATTCTCATAAAGGGTGGGACCTTTCTGCATTAATCACAGTAGCCCATCTCCATACCCTACACCTTCCAACAGAAACAACTCATCTCTATAAATTAACCTTATCAAACTCCTAAATCACCACCACATTTGTTTCAGATCTATAGATCCTGAACCATATGACCACACAATACCTCAAAATTGTGTAGTAGTATCTATCCAGTGATATCATAGAAAGTTTGATAGAAAATTTACATAGTAATATACCAAGCTCAACAAGTCTAAACTATAATAAAGAAGGCTCAAGTATCATGACCATAATCCAGTAAACTCATATTCTGGCTTTAGAAATACCATGAAGAGATTGAAAAATTATATCGAATTAGCCCTTCTTAATCTAAGTTTTAATAATTTCATTTGCCTTTCTCTTGTAACAAGCAGTATGAACTAATTTTTTTCTTCCTGCACAGAGGCAGGTTATGGTGATAGGTGCAAAATTGGGGACATGGATGACAGAATGGGAACTCGAGTGATCAGATTGTTGTTTGAATATTTAATAATTGAAATGATTGTATTATAACAGCTTGGTAAGTAATGGTGTTATAATATTAAAAGTTTCTTTAAAAAAGATGTATTTTGAAATAGATCATAAACAGTATTTTTGGAAACTTATCATCTAAATATCTTATCAGTTATGCATAAAAATATTGATTTAATATTAAATTTTCTGCTTAAAAGTTTTCATTATAAAAATGGTATTTCTACAAACTTTTTATAGCTGCATGGTACAGGGAAAAACAGTACTTCCTTTAAAAATAGGAAAATTGTTTTCAGCACCTGTATGATATTGTAACATTTCACAAACCTTGATTAGGCCAGGTCAGTAGAAATTCTAGCAAAACCCAAAAGTTTTGTGATGACAAAATTCTATACCAGAAGTCTAGACAACTTACAAAATTTTAGAGGAAAAAAAAGACATGAACTGCTGTTATAAGGTACTCAAAACCTATTACTCCTTATTTCATATCACAGTACATGGGCTATCTCTTCTGTCACCTACCTCTGGGCAAAATTGCAACTAATCTATCAGAGCAGAGCCTTTTCAATTCTTAAGATCCTTTTGGAAATTATATATCACAAGTTCTTTTAATATAAAAATAAGAAATCTTGAACATGAATGAGTGTACATAATGTAAGACATTTGCCTTGCCTTGTATGCAGCTGACCTGAGTTTGAACCCTGATAGCACTTATGGTCCTCACACCGCACTAGGGCTAATTTCTGAGAGAAGAGGTAGAAGTTACTCTTTGCAGGAACTTGCAAAATTACAAAAAATTTTCCACTCACAAAATTCCTCTCTTTTTTTACTGTACCAAACCCTTTAATTATGTATTCATTGCATTTTATATTATTCAAGTACAAATAAAAGTACATGATTAGAGCATATTTGAGTAAGCAATTGGAGTTTCTATAGTAAAATTAATTTAAATAAACTTACAAAATAGGAATGAATGGCATGAAAGTTATAGTTTAGAAAATTTTTGCAATCATAGAAAACAGAAAAGAACACTTCTAGAGAAAATGAACTATAAAAGAGATAGAAAATTGGATTTTTTTCTAGATAGAGAATATAAGATCATGAGTGGTGAGAAAAATATGAGAAACAAAAGAATAGTTTTGATAGAAGCTGACACTTTGCTGGAGGATGTAGTATTGGAAACTTGTTTGCTACTCTAATTTTAGCAATATAGTTAATTATGCACATAAATGAGATAAAAATTAAGCATATTTTGAAGTAATTTATAACTTTATCTAAAAATTAGCAAAAAAATTTTTGATCAATTTATGTTACTTATGATTAAATAACAATCATAGTTTTATGTTATAAAAAGACATATTTTATACCTTTTACTGGATGTCTATTGAAAAATTACTGTTATGTGAATATATTACTACAGTTTTGTTTAAATTATTTACCATTACCACTGCATTTTATCATTTGACTATTCTTTTCTGAAATTGTATTGAAACAATTTAATGTTAAATATATTCCTTAATTGAATTTTTATTTTTTATAATCATCTTTATTATTTATAATATCTTTATTTAAACTCCATAATTACACACGTTTGTACCCCCTTTACCACTACACCTTTGCACAACCAATTCTCCCCATCTCACTTTACCTCCACCCACTGTATTCAACAAGATAGGCATTCTATTTCTCTCTCTTACTACCATTGCCATGATAGTTGTTAGTGTAGTCATTTCTATAACTGCACTCACCATTCTTTGTGGTAAGGTTTATATCCTGGGCCAGTTCTTCCAACTCTTGTCTCTTTTGTCTCTGGGTATTATTCCAATACTGTCTTTTATTTTTCTTAAATCCCACAGTTTAGTGAGATTATTCTGTCTCTCTCTCTCCCTGACTTATTTCATTCAGCACAATAGTTTCCACGTCCATCCATGTATAGGAAAATTTTATGACTTCATTTTGCCTGACAGTAGCATAGTATTCCATGTGTAGATGTACCACAGTTTCTTTAGCCACTCCTCTGTTGTTGGGCACATGAGTTGTTTCCAGATTCTGGCTATTGTAAATAGCACTACAAATTATTCGTTGAATATACTTTGTGACTTTATTATCATTTCGTTGGTGGCAATATAACTCACTAATATATCTGTAAGTTATAAATCTGCATTTCAATGTTTTTTTAAAAATTGCAACATTTATATATTTGTCTTCCTAATATAACAATAATCCAGTGATTTTCTATAGTTTTCTCAGAAACCAAAACACTTTAAAATACTAATTAATACACATTGTCAATTTTAATAACGTTTAATTGCAAAGCTCTTCTATCTTTTATACAATGAATAATCAATAGTTCTAATGAAAATATTTATGAATAAAATTGATAAAAGAGACAGTGTTATGAATTAACAAAAAATAAATTATAATATATACAGGCTCTCTTAAGAACATATACATATTTTGATATTCTTCAAATATTAGCACTGTTACAAAAATTTTCTCAGAACAATACATTTCATAACTATATACATAAAAGAATAAGAAGCTATTTTTTATAAAACCAAGATAGCTAACTACAGAATACTAACCTTGACAACCATGACTGTGCAGAACTTATTCTGGGACCAATAAGAAAATCTCTAGCCTAGGATTTGGCCAATGATTTGTACAATAACCAAGATTTCTAATTCCAGGGTCCGATTTTGACAACTGCGACATAGCAAGCTCTTCTAGAAACCCAATAAAGGACTTTATCCTAGGCTCGTCCTAGAATCTGAGCAAAAAACCAAGATCACCAATTACAGAAGATTGGATAAAAGAGTGATGGAACCATAAAGACGCTATCCTAGGTTTCATCCTATGACTTGTGCAAATACCAAGATCTCGAATTAGAGGTCTGATACTATTATCAGCCAAAACTGAGAGGAAAGTTTCCTAGCACCAAAAAAATGTCTTGGGGTGTGAAAAGGAGCTTGTCTGGAGCCTGTTTATTCCCCTAACAGTATACTTCAAGGACAGAGAAACTTTGGCTCTTTTAGGCCAAGGGACTTTCCTTTCTAATTTCCCCAATATTTATTATGCCTATGCAAAACCCAAACCAAACAAAACAAAATACCTTGCCACACCAATCCTCCTTCTTTTTATCTTTTCTTGTATTTACTGTTGTGGTGCTTTTTTGTAGTTGCTGATTTTGGTCTTTTGTTTGATTTTTGTTTCTTTTTCTGTTTTGTCTATTTGTTTGGTGGTTGTTGTTATTGTTGTTGATCTTTGTTTTATTGTGTTTTTTTTTACTTTTTTTGTTACTAATTTTTTCTTTTTTCCATTTCTTCTTTTTAAATTGATATTTATAACCTCTAGATAGACTCCTCCCAATTTCTTTGTTTGTTGGTTTGTTTTTTATCTTTTGTTTTTTTGGTGTTGTTGTTTTTATCTTTACTTTTTTTTTTCCCAAACAGAACCACATAACTTGAATCAACTAATTCTACCTCATAAATTGAAGGAAAAAAAATGGATGGTACCAGAATCAAACAGTCGTATGAACATTGAGTAGGAATAAAAAAGTATCAGACTTAAACACCAAACCCAAAGTCAATGACAACAAAATCGATGCTCAGTATTCAACAAGCCATACACAGAGGGGGCCAGTTATACTACTAGTTCGAGAAGTCAAAAGAGGGGGATGCTAGAAACAGGGTTGGAGGGAAGACAACATTGGTGGTGGAAATACCCTTCATTCAATGTCACTATGTACTTTAAATATTACTGTGAAAGACTTGTAACTCACATTGATCACAATAAAAATGAATTTTAAAAATATTGCCTTTGGTTTCTGGTCTGATATCGAGGTCTTTCATCCATTTGGATTTAACCTTTGTACATGATGTTAGCTGGGGGTCTAAGTTCAATTTTTTGCAAGTGGATAGCCAGTTGTGCCAAAACCACTTGTTGAAGAGGCTTTCTTTGCTCCATTTAGGATTTCTTGCTCCTTTATCAAACATTAGGTGATTGTATGTCTGGGGAATATTCTCTGACTATTCCAGCCTGTTCCACTGATCTGAGGGCCTGTCTTGATTCCAATACCATGCTGTTTTAATAACTATTGCTTTGTAGTACAGTTTAAAGTTGGGGGAAGTAATTCCTTCCATATTCTTTTTCCCAATGATTGCTTTAGCTATTCTAGGGTGTTTATTGTTTCAAATGAATTTAAAAGTGTCTGATCCACTTCTTTAAAGAATGTCATGGGTATCTTTAGAGGGATCGCATTAAATTTGTACAATGCTTTGGGAAGTATTGCCATTTTAATGATGTTAATCCTGCCAATCCGTGAACAGGGTATGTGCTTCCGTTTCTGTGTGTTCTCTCTTATTTCTTGGAGCAGACTTTTATAGTTTTCTTTGTATAAGTCCTTCACATGTTTAGTCAAGTTGATTCCAAGATATTTGACTTTGTGTGGTACTATTGTGAATGGGGTTGCTTTCTTAATGTCCATTTCTTCCTTATTACTATTGCTGTATAGAAAGGCCATTGATTTTTGTGTGTTAATTTTGTAGCCTGCCACCTTGCTATACGAGTCTATTGTTTCTAGAACCTTTTACATAGAGACTTTAGGGTTTTCTAAGTAGAGTATCATGTCATCTGCAAACAGCAAGAGCTTGACTCCTTCCTTTCCTATCTGGTTTCCCTTGATATCTTTTTTTGCCTCATCGCTATAGCAAGAACTTCCAGTGCTATGTTGAATAGGAATGGTGAGAGAGTACAGCCTTGTCTTGTGCCAGAATTTAGAGGAAAGGCTTTCAGTTTTTCTCCATTGAGGACAATATTTGCCTCTGGCTTGTGGTAGATGGCCTTAACTATATTGAGAAAGGTTCCTTCCATTCCCATCTTGCTAAGAGTTTTGATCAAGAATGGGTGATGAAGCTTATCAATTGCTTTCTCTGCGTCTATTGATATGATCATGTGATTTTTATTTTTCTTGTTGTTGATGCTGTGTATTATGTTGATAGATTTACGGATGTTAAATCAGCCTTGCAGACCCGAAACCATACGATATATAAAACAACACGTAGGTAAAACACTCCAGTACATTGAGACTAAAGGCATCTTCAAGGAAGAAACTGCACTCTCCAAGCAAGTGAAATCAGAGAGCATCTTCAAGGAAGAAACTGCACTCTCCAAGCAAGTGAAATCAGAGATTAACAGATGGGAATATATTAAACTGAGAAGCTTCTGCACCTCAAAAGAAATAGCGCCCAGGATACAAGAGCCCCCCACTGAGTGGGAGAAACTATTCACCCAATACCCATCAGATAAGAGGCTAATCTCCAAAATATACAAGACACTGACAGAAATTTATAAGAAAAAAAAATCTAATCCCATCAAAAAATGGGGAGAAGAAATGGAAAGACACTTTGACAAAGAAATACAAATGGCCAAAAGAAACATGAAAAAATGCTCCACATCACTAATCATCAGGGAGATGCAAATCAAAACAACTATGAGTTGCCACCTCACACCCCAGAGATTGGCACACATCACAAAGAATTAGACAAGCAGTGTTGGCAGGGATGTGGAGAGAAAGGAACTCTTATCCACTGATGGTGGGAATGCCGTCTAGTTCAACCTTTATGGAAAGCAATATGGAGATTCCTCCAAAAACTGGAAATCGAGCTCCCATATGACCCAGCTATACCACTCCTAGGAATATAGCCTAGGAACACAAACATACAATACAAAAACCCCTTCCTTACACCTATATTCATTGCAGCACTATTTATCATAGCAAGACTCTGGAAACAGCCAAGATACCCTTCAACAGAGAATGGCTAAAGAAACTGTGATACATATACACAATGGAATATTATGCAGCTGTCAGGAGATATGAAGTCATGAACTTTTCCTATACATGGATGTATATGGAATTTATTATGTTGAGTGAAATAAGTCAGAGACAGAGTGAAAGACACAGAATGGTCTCACTCATCTATGGGTTTTAAGAAAAATGAAAGACATTCTTGCAATAATAACTTTCAGACACAAAACAGAAAAGAGCTGGAAGTTACAGCTCACCTTTTGAAGCTCACCACAAATAGGGATGTGTTTAGTTAGAGAAATAACTACGTTTTGAACTATCCTAATAATGAGAATGTACGAGGGAAATAGAAAGCCTGTCTAGAGTATAGGCGGGGGTTGGGTAGGGAGGAGAGAGATTTGGGACATTGGTGATGGGAATGTTGCACTGGTGATGGGTGATGTTCATTACATGACTGAAACCCAAACACAATCATGTATGTAATAAAGTTGTTTAAATAAAAAAAAATCTGAGGACCGGGCCCAGAGAAATAGCACAGCGGTGTTTGCCTTGCAAGCAGCCGATCCAGGACCTAAGGTGGTTGGTTCAAATCCCGGTGTCCCATATGGTCCCCCGTGCCTGCCAGGAGTTATTTCTGAGCAGACAGCCAGGAGTAACCCCTGAGCACTGCCGGGTGTGACCCCCCCAAAAAAAAAAAGAAACAAAAACAAAATCTGAGGACCACTTAAAGGATAGAAATTAACGTGGTGGATAGGGGAGTAGAGAAATTAGTTGCCTTTGTTATGTATTAATATTTTATGTAATATATACTACTTTTGACTTAATTCTAAATAGGTCAATATAATGTATGCCTAGCTACAATATCTAATTGTATTATATAATTTAAATATGATATATGTATTATAATATTTATAAATATAAATAGAAACCAACTACTAATTGTTACTTTCCCTTTTCTTTATGTATATATTATTTAGCTGATGTTTGTATATAATATACTTAACATAGTACAAATATCTAATGACATAAATTTGAAGGTATTTATTCACAGTATTGAATGTCATTTGGCATCTGATTATACAGCATAAGGAAATCAACTACAATTCAGATGTTCTAATCACTGAAACCACATTTGAAACATTACAGGCTCAGATTTTATTTTATATAGTCTTTGTGAATTACAAAATTATTCATGATTGGCTTCAGGCATACAATGTTCCAACACCAATTCTTTCAGAAGTGCCAGTATCCTTCTACTAATGTACTGTCATATAAATGCTTATCTTTCCAATACTGACAGTGAATGTCAAAGAGCACATTTAATATAAGTAATTATTTGTTCCTTTATATATATTGTCTTTAATTTTTAAATATTCCACAGTTCAAAAATATTTTATTCACATTACAATTTTAATCTAAAAATACATATAATTATGAATGGCTATAGTAGTTGATTATTGAAATTAAAGTCTAGATCTAAAGAAAAATTATTCATAAATTATGCAGTATAATTTAAAATTGCTCAGTTTATAGTAATAGTAAAACAACCATCATCATTCATGTTTAATAAGATTTTAAAAATACTAATTTGTATAATTTTATAGTGTCAGCCAACCAAATAGATATAGTTTCCATGGTTGAATCTCCCCTATTTGGTCAAATAACTTTTTAAAAACTCAAAATGTTGAGTTGTTTATAGCAAGTACTCAAACGCCGTAACTCAAAAGACTCATTGATATTAAGAAAAATTCTATATAATTTTAAATTTGGTATTTTGTTTTTCTAATAATTCGTAAGTTAATATGCTATCTATAATTTATTTTTCTTATACAATAGTACCATAATTTAACTAAATTAGGAATTTTAGAAACATGTAAAATATAATTCATATATTTGGAGGAAAAAAGCAATTAATTGCCATACTTTAAAAAATCTTAATTATTTTGACATTAAAATTTTGTGCTATTTGTGCTATATAATAATATAGCAGGTTAGTGATTTGTTTGCCTTGTAAGTAGCAGATCAGTACTCATTCTTAGTACCAAATATTTCTCATGAGTTCTGCTTGGAATGATGCTTGAATGCAGTGTCAACAGTAAGCCCTGAGCATTAAGGAATGTGACCTTAAAATCTAACTAAATAAGTAAATATCTTGGTGTGAACTGGATGGATAGTACAGGGTATGTTTCTTGCTGTGAATGTGGATAACTCATGTTTAATCTCTAGCAATACCAGAGGATATTTTTAAGAAAAGACTAGAAGTAAACCCCAAGTGTAATTGGATGAATCCTCCAAATCTCAGAACAAATAAACAAATACAGTTTTTAGAGAATTAGCTTATATTTTATCTGACCTTGAAAAAACTTAACTTTTACAATACACACATTAGCATAAAAATACATACTATTATATGACAATAGCAAAAATGTTCATCCTCAGGTATTACTTTTTCATTTGATAGAAGCCATGCATTTCAAGGACAATGTGGCTAAAATGTTGAATTCAATTTTAATAAGCAGGCTAATTATGGTTATTAGATAAGGGAACCAAATAGTTCAGTGTGAAATAGATAAATAATTAAAATACTTGTGTCAGTATTATTCATGGATTACTTAGGTTCTGCACTCTGAGATCATTTCTGGAGAGACTTCAAAGAACATCTGGGGTGCCAAGTATAGGACCTAGTTAGGCAATGCAAGGCGTATACCAGACAGATTGTACCATCACTCCAACCCCAAATCATTGGATATTTTTATTACTTTAATTACTTTAATTTAATTTGTCTTAGTAGAATAATTTAATAGTATTTAATATTAAAATATAGGTATTTAAGTATTCATAATCTTACATAAAGTTCACTAAAGTTGGTGGAGCAACAAATTACTATGTGTATAACATTGACTGACCAAATTAATTTTGCTATTATCTAATCTTCAGTAAGAGTTCTTTGTTTTAAAGTTGTTATTACTTTAAAAATTGGCAAGTGGAGGTTATTTTCTGTGACAAGATCTCTGAGTATCCATTATCAGAAGACACTGTAAGATTAAAACTGTCATATGGAGCAGTGTACACTGGTAGAAAACTGCTACTTCTGTCTCTAATTTTGTTTTGAAAAGTATTTAATATTATACTGTCCATCACATTAGTATAGAAGATCTAAATGTGGCAGATAATTTGAAAGCACTCAATGTCAATGTTATGTCACCTACCAATTACTGAATATTCAAAGAAAAGTGAAAGACATACACTATTCTAAAAGATACTAGTATATACATTATTTTTATTGTAATCTTAGAGTTGATAATCTGATAGAAAACAATTGCAAGTTACAAAATAGGCTTTACATAATTACATCCCAAATTTCTCATCAAATAACACTCACATTTGAATGGTTGAAAATATTTTCATAATTAAAAATAAAGAAATAATACTTGGCTAACTTCTCTTTGCCTTTCTGTAAGTTTAGTAAGATTGCATTAATACTGCGAATTTTTAAAATAAATAATTGAAATATTTAAAATATTCTGTAATTTGTAATAGTTTTTGACTATTATTTAAATGCTAGTAAAAATAAATTTTGCTTTTTTTTGTTTGTTTGGTGGTGCTCAGGGATTATTTCTGCTTCTGTACTCAAGTACAATCCCTAGAATTACTTAAGGAATTATGTACAGTGTTGGTTATCCAACAAAGGTTCATAGCATGCAAGATATATACATTAATTACTGAGCTCTCTCTTTAATCAATAATATAATTTAAACATGTGGTGATTATTTTAATCATCTTGACCATAAATATTAACTTCAACACATGGAATAAATATAATATAAAAATGTTAGATGAAAAGTATTTTAGTGTCTAAAAATTAATAATGTGTGCTTGAAGTGTTTTTATATCTTTTAATATTATTAAAATACTATTGTGAAATAACTTTATGATATAGCACATCTTTTTTCCTATGCTCTAATTTGTTCCATCTTTTCTTTATATTGTCTAATGTTTAATATATGTACTAAATTATTTGATACCTTTTTATTTTTATAAGTTGATATCAATATCTTCTGATACACTTTGGAACTTATATTTTGGTAGAGAAAAATTAATGAACCTAAATTCAAGTCAACACACTATATTTCTGAACTCTGCTTCTATTCTAACTACAAATGACTGAATTATAACATACATTATGACTAAAAATATATCTTTAGCATTAGATTTCCTATAATCTTTCCTTCTTTTGTTAAAATCACCAGATATTCCATTGTATACAATTTGCCCTCACTTTCTTTCAGAAAACCAGAGTTAAAGCTACTGGGAAGGATCATGATCCTCCAAAATCTTCTAAAGAAAATAATAGCTGCAAATATGTCCCAGATAGCCTGTCTCTAAATGTCGGGTGTACAGATTCCACTTTCTGCATGAACCATAGCAACCCAAAGCCATATATCCTACACTCTCACAGAAACAGCTCAGTTCTGCACCATTATCAAACTTCCAAAGCACATAATCTGTTTCAGATCTAAAGACTTTGGGCACCTCAATATTTTTTAGTAAGTCAGCTTAGTATCAAAAGAAATCTAATGCTAAAGTTACATTAAACTCTAGCAGGATCAGTGAGCATATTTAGTAACACAAAGACTCAACCTATACCAACCACAGCCTGCTAAATCCTGAGACTTTGAATGTAGTAACACCATGAAGAAGTATAATATTGGGGCGGGAGAGATAGCATGAAGGTATGGCATTTGCATTGCATGCAGAAGAACAATGGTTTGAACCCTGGCATCCCCTATGGGCCTGCCAGGAGTGATTTCTGAGTGCAGAGCCAGGAGTAACCCCTGAGTACTGCCTGGTGTGACCCAAAAGCAAAATAAATAAATAAATAAATAAATAAATAAATAAATAAAAATACAATATCAATTCAAGTTGACCTGGGTTGATAAATATTTTGATAATTTCATTTGCCTTTGTGTTGCAACAAGCAATATAAAGTGAAATTTTTTTTCAAGGAAGCAGGTTATATTGATGGGTGAAAGATTGAGGAAACTTTTGAAAGGAAGTTCATACTGATGTTGGGATTGGTGTTTGTATATTTAATGCCTGAAACAACTGTATCATGAACAAATTGGTAAATAATGGAGTTATTATAAAAATATAAAAATATTAAAACAAATTTAAAAAACTACTATATGGTAATTTTTATTACTTAAATATTGCTAAATTATATTGCTTTTTACTCATACAATTGCGTGATTTTTTTTTTTGATTTTTTGGGCCACACCCGTTTGATGCTCAGGCGTTACTCCTGGCTAAGTGCTCAGAAATTGCCCCTGGCTTGGGGGGACCATATGGGACACTGGGGGATCGAACCACGGTCCTTTCCTTGGCTAGCGCTTGCAAGGCAGACACCTTACCTCTAGCGCCACCTCGCCGGCCCGTGTAATTTTTTTTATTTTATGTTCTCATAATTTTTTCTTTATTTCTTAAAAATATGTTGAGTTTAGAGAGAGAACAATATACATGAACAAAGATATGCCTGGGTAACATAGGATAAACAAGAATTTAGTTACTCTTATACATAAACTGGTAAGGGGACAGTTATGCAATCTAAGTAAAAGTCACAAGTCAGTTGAAGTTTTATTTTATTATTATAATAATAATTTTTGTTTTGACCAAAGTGGTTTACATATCTTTCACAGTAATATTTTATGTACATATTGACATTGAAATCAGGGGAATTCCCACTACCTAAGTTGTCCTCCCTCCACCCCCCCTTTCCCAGCATGTGTCCCATATTCCCTCTCTTATCCCCTGGGCTGCTAGTATAAGTGGTACCCTCTGTGTCTAGCTTGTTGTAGAATGGGTATTGATTTTGTTGTCATTGGCTTTGGATTTGGTGTTTAAGTACGATCATTTTTATTGCTATTTGGTGATCATACAACTGTTTGGTTTGGGAACCTTCCATTATTTTCCCCTCAAGTTGTGAGGCAGAACAAGATGGTTCAAGTTGTGTGTTTCTGTTTGAAGAAAAGAAAATAATAAAATGGGGTAAAAACCAAACAGGCAAAAAATGGGCAGAGTCCTTCTAGAGGCTATAAATATCAATTTAAGAGAAGAAAGGGAAAAAGAAAGAGAAACCACAACAATACAAAAAGAAAAATCAAACAAAAAATCCAAAAAGCACCACAGCAATAAAGAAAGCCACCACACAATGACTATGGTTCTGAAATAAAAACAAAACAAAGCTCAAAAAATGAAAACAACAACAACAATAACAAAACCAATAAAAATTATTTTGTGCTGCTTCTTTTTTTCCTGCATTGGCATATTAAATATTGGGAAAATTAGAAAGGGAATTCCCTTGGCCTAAGAGATACAGGGTTTATCCACCCTTGAAGTCTACTGTCATGGGAATAACTACATACTTATTTACTCTCCCCTAGGTTCTTTTGTGGTGTATGAAAAACTTCTGCTCTGTCATGGATGATAAAATAACACCTCTGAATCTAGAGATCTTGGTCTCTGCACAGGTCAAAGAATGGATCCTAAGATGAAGTCTTTCTTTATGGTTCTAGAAGTTCTGTTCCATCACTGCTGATTTAATAAGTCTTCTGTAGTTGGTGGTCTTGGATTTTGTACTGATCCTAGGATGGAGCCTAGCATAGAGTCTTTCATTATGTTTCCAGAAGAAATTTATAACCATTTTCAAGAAACAAATTTTTGCAAGCAGTAATGTGATCTTTGGAGAGTTTTGAATTTGCTCAAATTTGATCATCCAGGTACTGATGGATAGCAGGTTTAGATATACAAGGATCAGTTACAGATTGATTAATAGCAAAGGTAATTCAATTGTGACAATATTGTCCTGTGATACTAGAAAATTCTATCCTAAACTTCAAGATTTAGAGGTCATAAAGTAGTATTGTCTGACTACTCAAATATTTTAATGAAAGTTTGTACAGTCAAAAACACAGATCCATCAGAATCAGCACAAAGCATCAAAACTCTGGTTCAGGTATTAAGTATGCCATAACATTCTGTCAAAATGTCTCAATAAGTTTTATACTTCCAGTGTAGACCTTTACTTTTGTTCTTATATGAAAATCGAGTACTAAATTTTTCAAGGATTTTAGATTGTACTTTGTGTAAAGTTAACTTCTATATAACTATTTTTAATGGAGTTGTGGAATCTATTTCCAAGAAGCTGTATTAAAATCTCCTTTGAAGTAGTTCCAAAATATTTAAACTGGACTAGATAGATTTCTTACTGAAGCAAAATCAATTTTAGGGTTTACTTTAATGTAATACTCAAGAGACCAAGGGACCTGTCTCATTTCATCCTTCACCTTTAGTCAATCAATTTTTCATTATTATGATGATGATAAAAATAGCCATTTCTTCCTCTTTTTTGTTTCTTTCTAAATTTAGATGGCATGAGATTGCAAAGTTATTCATTAGTTATTCGTGACTCAACAATGTTTCAGCACTAATGTTCATTTCTTCCTCCAATGCATACACACACAGTTCACATAAATATTTGTCTCCTACCAACCAATCTGCATCTACGAATAATTTTTTTCTTCATATGATACTCAATTGTTACTGATAGAGTTTTCCAAGCAGTCCTATTTTTCAGAATCATTACCTTTCTCTGGTTAAAGAATTTTCTCTACCATAGTCCCCCCGTCATGTATAGTCCCTCAAAATCCCCACTTCAAAGTGGCCTGTTTCCTACTAAAGACCAGTTTCATGTTCTTATTCACCTTTTCTTTGGAAATTTGTTATTTCACTATTATCATGTATTTTAATATTCCACATTTTAGAATAATAATCATCTGTAGGTTTCTCTCTTTCCCTTTGACTACATTCACTTAGCATCACACAGAATTCATCCTGTTGCAAAAAGATTGCTTGATTTTATCTTTTCGTGTGGCTGAGTAATTATTGTGTTTATATATGTAGCTACTTTATTCAGTCATCTTTTCATGAACACTTTAATAGTTTTCAGGGTTTCAAAATAGCAATTTATGAGACCTTTCATATGATATGCCTGAAGCCATTTTCATCTCAGGCACTGCACATGTTCTTAGAGTATTTTGCTTTCTGCACACAGAGCAAGAAATAGACATTGAGAAACTGTAGGTCTGAACCAAAAATAAAATAAAATAAAATACATGAAATAAAATAGCCATTTTCCCTTACTTCCAAAAAACCAATACATTTGTTTTAAAATATAAAAGTATGAAGCTGGAGCTGTAGCACAAATGATAAGGCATCTTTCTTGTCCATGCTAGAGTAGGATGAACCAAATTGTTCAATCCCCTGGCGTTTCATATAGTCAGTCCCCCAAGCCAGGAGTTATTTCTGAGTGCATAGCCAAGAGTAACCCCTGAGCGTCACCTGATGTGACTCAAATATACATACGTATATGTATATTTCTTATTATGTATAACATTTGATAAGGTTTATAATTTACTATCTGTTCATTTGTTTGATTTGTTTATGTGTCTTCTGAAAGTTTGAGAGGTACTTCACATGTTAATTGCAGAATAAAGTGACAAACTTAAAAAATTAATGACTTTAAAACTAAAATTATATATTCAGTTAAACTGGAGATATACATTCACATATTTTCCTAACATAATAAAATACAAAATTATATTCCATTTTAATATTTTAGAGTTATTTATGCATATTTTACCTTCTATTGATCATGCACAGGTGGCTCACCCAAACTTATTCTCTGTGGTACATATTTCAATTATATAATAATTTGCTCATTTTACCCTACCAAAAGAAAGTAAGAAAAATATCACTGACTATTGAATATATGCATCTAAAATACCTTCATATATATTACTTAATTATACTACTTTGAACTCGATTTAGACTTTGTGAATATTTTAAACTAGACAAATACTATTATATAAGCATATATATATATACACACACATATATGCATATTTGTACTAAGGCCTCCATAAGTCTAACTAGATTTCTTAGTTTGTCCTGTAGTCTAAACTATTTTTGCCTTTGAGAAAATATCTGCTCATTTCTTCTCCCCAATTTTTTATGGGGTTAGATTTTTTTATTAAGTTTTTTCAGTATCTTTTTTTTTATTTTTATTGTGACCAATATGCATTACAAATCTTTCACTGCATCATTTATGGTACATAGTGACAATGAATGAGGGGCATTCCCACCACCAGTACTGACCTCCCTTCGTCCCTATTCCCAGCATGCATCCCACATCTCCCTCCTCTACCCCCCAGTATGCCAGTGCAACTGTTCTCCATTTTACAGTTTGTTGTAGATTGAGCATCCATTCCACCGTCATTGGAGATAAAAAGGGATAAGAAAAAGGGGAGAAAAAAATTTGGTGACAACTACCAAAATAAGGAGAAAAGAAAAAAAGAAAAGTGGAGGAAAAAAGAAAAAAAATGGACCCAGCAAATAAAAATAAAAATAAATCTCTAAATAATAACACGTGTGAAAAAGAAAGAGAAAAGTGAAAGAACAAAGAGAAGGAAAATAAAGTCAAAAACTAACAAATCAAAACAAAACAAGAAAAAGTATGGGTGCTGGGGTGGTGTGGTTTGGTGTTCCCCCCACTTTTTTTTTTTTTCTTTTTGCATAGGCACAGTAAGCACTGGGGAAGAAAGGGAATTCCCATGGCCTAAGAGATTCAGGGTTTCTCCATCCTTGAAGCATACCATCATGGGATCAACTTCTGGCTCCATATATACTCATTACCCCATCTCAAAGGCTTTTTTGTGATGCCAGGAAAAGTTTCCTCTCGGTTGTGTGTGAGAAATTTAAGCCACTGTAGCTAGCGATCTTGGTATTTGCGCAGGTTATAGGTCAGGTTCTAGGATAGAGCCTCTAGGTTCTAGAGGTTCCTATCCATCGTTGATGTGGTGCTCAGTCTTCTGGAACACTTGCTCCCTGATTTCGTTAAGTCCCTAGGCTGAAGCCTAGGATATTATGGATCCAAAGGTTCTGCTCAGTCTGTTGTCCAAGTTGGACCTCTGCAATAAGACATCTTGTTGTTGTTGTTGTTGTTGTTTTATGTGTCCTGGACTATAGCCTAGGGTAGCGTTTTTCTTATTAGTCCCAAGGTAGGCTCTTTTCAGTCACAGTTGTCAAAGTTAGTTTTCTGTTGTTGGTGCTCTTATTTTTCACAGTTCAAAGGACGATAGCTCTTCTTATTTCCATTTAGTGTTAGGTGATGTAATAGGACAGCCTGCTCTTAGGTCAAGTTTTCCTTTCCTCGTTGTCATATCAAAAACTGGCACCAGTTGGTGCCAGAGTAGTGTTATAAATCTCCCAATGGAGCTTAGTTCCTGGTGGTGTTGCCCAGAGCTGTATCATTTCTACGTCGGGGATCTGGGGTTTCAGATTAGACTAACACTGTCCAATCTCCTGGGGACTGGTGCATCCACATGACACATGTTCAGAATGGAGGCACCCTTCTGCTATAAAAAGTGAGTTCTTTATCTCTAAGAAGATAATGATCTTATTCTGAGTGTCAATGGTTTCCCCCTTTTTTTACTGTGCCCCATACATAAAATGTATGATGTCCATACGGTGTTACTGGTGCTATTCTGGGTAAGGATGACAGGCTGCACAGACAGTCTCTGTCGTCTGGTTTTGTTCTGAGCTTTTTACCCAGTCAAGGCATTTTGTACCAAGCAGCACCGAAAATGGTAAGGATAGAGAAAAAAATGCATATATTAAAATAGAACAAATAAATAAAACAGAGTTTAAAAGAAAAGGTATTCGAATAAAACAAGTGGTGGAGGAGGCTACTTGGAAGAGGCAAACTCTTCCCCTATGCTTTTTCATACTTGAGAGGGAGGCTGCAGCTGGACCCAGAAAATCCCACATGCCAGGATTACTGTTCCTGTCCGACAGGTATGGCTGGGATACTGGGCAGACAGCTGGCCAGTGGCCTCCTGGGCTGACCAACTACTAGTCCAGGAGACCGAGATCCCCCCATGCCAACAGGTCTTCAGGGGCCAGGTTTGGCAATTGGGCTCTGGGGGAAGTGGGGAGGAAGGGGGAAACTCCAATCCCATGCTTTTTCAAACTGGAGAGGAAGGCTGCAGATGGACCCCAGAAAATTCACATGCCAGGACTACTAGCTCCTCTTCACTGGTTATGGCTGGGAGATTGTGGACAGATATCTGGCCAAAGGGCCCCCAGGACTGACCAGCTTAGTCCTGGGGACCGAGAGCCCCCCACGCCATAGCTGGCCTTCAAGGCCAAGTCTGGCACCTGAGCTCTGGGGGATGGGAAGAGGCAAAACTTCTCCCCTATGCTTTTTCATACTGGAGAGGGAAGCTGCAGCTGGACCCAGAAAATCCCACATGCCAGGATTACTGTTCCTCTCCGACAGGTATGGCTGGAAGACTGGGCAGACAGCTGGCCAGTGGCCTCCTGGGCTGACCAACTACTAGTCCAGGAGACCGAGATCCCCCCATGCCAAACGGGTCTTCAGGGCCAGGTTTGGCAACTGGGCTCTGGGGGGAGGGGTGTAGAGAGAAACTCCTCCCGTATTCATATATTCAGACTAATATACTTTTTGAGCAGTATCTAAAATTTTTCTTCATTCTAGACAGCTCCTAGGAAAGGAAACGGAATACCAAAGATTTGGATGATAACACTCAAATAGTTCTTTAAAGTCAGTCTTTATGATCGTGACTTTCTGTACTGACTCCAAGCCAAAAACACAAACAATTCATATATATGTATTGTATATATCCCCTGTCATGTATTGCCTCTCCCCTACCCCTGTGTTTCCTCTATCCCCTCATTTTTCAATCCTGATCCGTTATCTTCCCCTAATTTAACCCTCTTTACCCTCAGTTCCTAACTCGGTAGGCACCAAGACCGACCTCCTGCCCCAAAAGACCACCTTCCAGCTCCTCATGAAAGACGTCCTCTGGGTCCCCGTTCTCATGCCTCAGCAAAGAACTGCAAACAGCATGCCTGCTGACTCATACTTGATGGCCCCTCTTACCCCCACCAAATCGTGGACTGTTGCAGGATTCAGGAATCGGCCTCAGCAAAACCCCCAGCTCAAAGACACTATATGGTCTCGTAATGCAGCAAAGCATCTCTCAATCTCAATTCCAAGGCCTGTGAATCGAAAAGTGCATTGCCTTTTACTCTCCACAAGAATATATCAAAAGACTTAATTGGGAGTCTTATATTGTATATTATATTGTATATATATAAGGTATATATATACATATATATACCTGTATAACAATACATGTTAAGATGTGTATTCCATATCTTTTTTACTTTATCTTCTTTTTAATAAAAAAGCACATGAAAAATTGATTCACATCACTAATATCAGAAAGATACAAATCAAAACAACAATGAGATATTATTTCATGCCACAAAGACTGGCACATATCAAAAAGAACAATAACAACCAATGTTAGCTTGGATGCAAGGAAAGAAGAAACTCTTATTCACTGCTGTTAGGAATGCCATCTATCCCATCCTTTCTAGAAAACAATAGGGAGATTTCTCAAAAAACTTAAAATTAAGCTCCCATATATCCAAATATATCCTATATATCCCATATATTGCTAAGAACACAAAAACACAATACAAAAAACCCTCTGTGCATCTATGTTCATTACATCACTATTTACAGTAGCCAGAATCTGGAAATAACCCAATTGCCTGACAACAAATGAGAGGCTAAAGAAACTGTGGCACATATATACAATAGAATATTATGTAACTGAGAAAAAATGAGGTCATGCAACTTGCCTATACATGGATGGACATGGAGACTATTATGTTGAGTAAAATGAGTCATCGGAAGAGAGTTAGACACAGAATAGACTCACTCATCTGTGGCATATAAGAAAAATAAAAGACAGTATGGCCATAATACCCAGAGAAAAAATTCATCTGAATTTAATTGATCTATTACTAAATTATATGATATGTCATAGAATTAATACAAGATATTGTGGATAATAAAGTCAAATGCTAATTTTGAGAACTAGTTTGCAGTGCTTTATAGATTATATAAATTCTATATGAGATTCCAGTGATTAAACTTGAGTCAGAGGCATGATAAACAATTACACTCCCCACTGTGCTATCACTCTAGCCCCTCAAGCTGATTCTTTTTTCTTTCTTTCTTTCTTTCTTTCTTTCTTTCTTTCTTTCTTTCTTTCTTTCTTTCTTTCTTTCTTTCTTTCTTTCTTTCTTTCTTTCTTTCTTTTTCTTTCTTCTATTCTTTTCTTTCTTTCTTTCTTTCTTTCTTTCTTTCTTTCTTCTTTTCTTTCTTTTTCTTCTTTCTTTTTTCTTTCTTTCTTTCTTTCTTTCTTTCTTTCCTTTCTTTCTTTCTTCTTTCCTTTCTCTTTCTTTCTTGTTTCTTTCTTTCTTTCTTTCCTTTCTTTCTTTCTTTCTTTCTTTATTTCTTAATTTCTTTCTTTCTTTGTTTCTTTCTTTATTTATTTCTTTCTTTCTTTCTTTCTTTCTTTCTTTCTTTCTTTCTTTCTTTCTTTCTTTCTTTCTTTCTTTCTTTCTTTCTTTTTTTTAGTTTTTGGCTCACACCCGGCAGTACTCAGGGGTTACTCCTGGCTCTATGCTTAGAAATCACTCCTGGCAGGCTGGGGGACCATATGGGATGCAGGGATTCGAACCACCATTCTTCTGATTGCAAGGCAAATGCCTTACCTCCATGCTATCTCTCTGGCCCCTCAAGCTGATTCTTAAGTTATTGAATATTTCAAAATTATTTTGTCATAATTTTAATTTTTAACATCTTATATTTGAACTCTCAATTACATAAGAGTACTTTTCATTATACTCATGCATACTATTACATTTCATATCTATAAAAGTGAGTTTAAAACTTTGTTATGGGGCTGGGCAGTGGCGCTAGAGGTAAGGTGCCTGCCTTGCCTGCGCTAGCCTTGGACGGACCGCGGTTCGATTCCCCAGCGACCCATATGGTCCCCCAAGCCAGGAGCAACCTCTGAGCGCATAACCAGGAGTAACCCCTGAGCATTATTGGGTGTGGCCCAAAAAACAAAAAACAAAACAAAACAAAACAAAAAACTTTGTTCTGGTCTTTTATGGTTTTACAATCATCTATTTTCTAGATTTTCCAACTTGTCATTGCATCAAACTATAACTATTATATAAAGATATTGGAACAATATTCTGAAAGAAAAATATTTTATATGCTATCAGAAAAGTTTGAATAATCTTGTGGTTTTGAACTAGAAAATATTGCTTTGGGGGAAATTTGTAACATTCTTTAGTATTATAAAATGTAATACAGAAAGTGAAATAATCCAGAGTATGGAGGGACATGAGGCTGATAGTTAATATTTCTCTTAGTAATCAATAGGTTTAGCATTCCTCATGTCATTATTTTAGTAAATTTTTGAGATAAGCCCTCTTCAGATAAAGAAAATAAAGTTATACACTACAGTATTCAAGTTAATTAAAATTACTCTACTACTCCATATAGTAAATATATTATTATGATAATAAGGTCAGATGTCAATTCTTTATGAAAATATTTTTAAAAATATAACTGGTGAGTACATGATTAGATAGGACAATGGAATGAAATTGTTAGAAGCCATACTCTAATAATAGACATAGAGTATCTACAAATTATGACTCAAGAGATAATGATATTTTATGAAAATTTTGACTGAATAATATGGTATATAAGAGTTAATCCTTATTATATTTTTAATAATGCCTTTTCAGTCATGGAGAACCAAATGTTGGAATCACAGTTATAAGTTTACTGTAGAAGGCAATTAATTGAATAATTTGTAAATCATTTGAAAATTCAAAGTGGATGTGATGAAATAGCTTAGAAAGTATAAATAAAGAGAAAACAATCTAGATTAGACCTACCACTACTTACCAGAGAACAGGAGCAATAGTCACTGCTACTAAACTTATTTCTGTGGATTTCAACCTCAAGGACAGATAGTTTAGTAAGAAGAGCGAGATAATATAAAAAAATAAATTTATCATTTCTCCTATTCTCCAGTGTCTTGGAATGTCTTTTCTTATCAAAATAGGTAGCAGTACAAAAAGACTCACAATTTACATGCAGCACTCTTCATTAAGTCACTATAGTATTCCAATAAGGTGCTTTAAAAAAAAAAAAGATAACAACAAACCTTGAGAATCAAACCCAAGGGAAGACAAGCTGAGATCATGAGTAAAATGATATATATTTCATTGCTTTTGGAATATTGTTAAAGGGCTATATTAAATAATTCACTAATTTTCTATGATCCTGAATCTTTGTTTTTGAAATAAGATGATTTTCTGCCAAAGAAGTCTTTTCAGTTCCACAATTTTTATTTGTATTACTTTTTGTATAGATAGAAAAAAAAAAGTACAAAGTACAAAGTGAAGGTCTTAGCCAGTTTTTCAAATGCTGTTTGTTTCGTGGTGATTTCATTACAATGAAAAATGGTTTTGATATATCATCACTTTAAAATGAAATTGTTTCAGGGAAGCAAGAAAAGGTTCCATTTATCCAGTTTACTATGGGAATGGTGGTTTTCTTAAAGACATTTTATTAAGAAGTAATGAGAACATGACTGCAGCGCTGCACTCATGCTTTCTTTTTCAGTTTGTCATCTCCTGTCTTCCTCATTTGATGTGAATTTTCAGAGCATAATGTGTTAAACGTGGTAGCAAAGTAGAATGAATCCATTGTGGCTAAGTGCTGGTGCAAAAAGAAAAAAAGAAGGAAAAAAGCATTGTGAAAGGAGAATAATATTTCAAAAGTTGTAATGTTTTTGTTGTAGATTCTATTAATGTTCAGAGTATAAAAAGTAGAATGTGTGCAGACTTATTTCAGCAAACTCTGAATGTAAATGTAAAACCAATTAACTGATTGATGTGTCAAAGGCATGTCAAAAATTTTATTGTGTCCAGAACTGAAGGAAAAGGAAATTCTCTTATAACAACTTCTAACTACCAAGTAGTAACCTAGGCCACGGGAGGTAGAGCTTGAGAAGAAAATGGGTGATACAGACTAATACTTACATTAGAAATAGACGGAATGACAAAAAATATGTAGCACTATATGAATGTTGCTATAACTTGGAAAAATTTTGACAGAAATCCCCTCCCAGGTGAATGAGCTCAAAGAGAAATCTCAGGTTTTTATATTTTGTAATTTTATGAAAAAGTTTTGAAAAAATTAGGTTCTGTTTACTAAAATATAAATTGAATAAAATCAAAAGTAGTGCTTTGATTTGGGGTATGTGTGAATTAACACTCACATTGACATGATTTTTTAATTTTAACTAAAATACTGATAGCTGAAAATAGGATTGATTGTATAAATTATATTTGGTCTAACAAATATAATTTGTTATATTTGTTAACAATTTCAATTTGTTAAAATTTCAATTGAAATTATAGATCAACTTTCATGTTTGTGATTATTTCAATATATGAGTTGCTGAATAGAGGAATTAATTCTATACAGACTAATAATTAATTATGTAAATTTTTCTAATTACACCAAATGCCATTTTATGACTATTCAAAATTTATTTCTGTGACATTATATACAAAGCAGTTAGCCTTTGATCTAGTGCAATTGGGTGATATTTTTCTCTAAAAACTGGATTTTTAAAGTAACTATTTATTCCATGACATCTCAAAGAATAATAACATATTTTTATGTTATGACCTTTTAAAATCATATTAATCCTTTCCATATATTTTAGAAATTTTATCCAATTTATATTTTGCTATATTTATTAAAAGGTTATAATTTTACTAAGTTTTCAATAGATAATCACAAATGATACATATTAAAAACTTACATTTTAACTTTTTCTTCATATTCTGACATACAAAAAAGTTACTGGCCACAGAAAAACAATGACAAAGACCATCGTTTGATCTTTAAAGAGAAACCTTCTTTATGATTTTGAGTTAAAGGGGTATTTATCTAAAAGCTTTCAAATTTATTGTCACATTCCAAAAATTGTGTTTTATTATGTAAATGTAAGTCTACAGAACATTTTGTGTCAAATAATTTGGACAGGTAAAATGTTAATTTTTAGCACAATTATTATTTTGGAGTGGGAGCAAATCCTGAATGCTTAAGAGTTACTCCTGGCTCTGCACTCCTGGCAGTGCATGAGAACAATATGAGATTATGGTTAATGAACCAAGGTCGAATCACTTGCAAGGCAAGTAATTTACCTTCTGTACTATTTCTCAGACTCCTGTATGTTATGCTTTAAAGATATATTACAATGTGATAATTTTTCCAAACCATTAATAAATAATTTTAATTTAACTCATTATCTCAAATAATAATCTAATATTATGACTCTAGACCGACATAGTAAAAATTCCATTAAGTTTCAGATTATTTTATTCTTAGGGGCCCCAGCCAGTGGCACTCAGGGGTTACTCCTGCATTCAGACATCACTCCTGGCAGGCTTGGGGGACTATATAGAATGCAGGGATCAAACCGGGGTTAGCCTCATGCAAGGCAAATGCCCTACCTAGTGTGCTATTATTCCTGCTCTAAATGTGAAGATTCTTATTATTCCTCTAATAAATTACTCTCTTGATTTTTTTCAATTCCATTTTCTTAAAATTATGTTTTAGTATTTATATAATTTACATTGATATCAAGTATGATGTGTAATTGTCAAATTCTATATATAATACTTGCATATGAATATTTTAATTTATATATTTTAAGTTTGTGGCTTACTTCTGTTCTCAGGGCTTACTCCTAGCTCTCTGGGACACTTCTGGTGGTCTTGTGGGAATCATATGGGATGCTGTAACTAGGACAGCTCTGTTAAGGCTCCCTACACTCTGTACTATGACTCCAGTATAAATATTTTAAAATGATCAAATAAGGAATAGTGTGATATTATAGTGTTTAGGACAATTGCCTGCACAGAACCAACCAGAGTTCAATCTCAGAGATCTCCTATGGTTTCCTGCGAAATTCCAGTTGTTAAAACTTTGTGCAGACAGAAGCCCTGAAAACTGAGAAGTTTACACAAACACAAACACAACACACACACACACACACACACACACACACACACACACACACACACATGAATACTGTACCTGGAAAGAAAAAGAAAATCTTGAACAGCAGTCTTACTAATTAATGGTGCAAAGCAGTTTATGTCCATACATTAAACCAGTAGTTCACAGATTATGAGGTGTGTCAATTTCAAGAAAACTCCAAGAAGCAATATACTGATTCAATTGTTATATGAATATCAAATACCTGAGAAGTGGAGTTTGTAATAAATTCCCAGATGGTTCACTGCTACTAGCATGGAAATCCCACTTAGAAAGTAATTTTCACCTATGTACAGGAATCAGTTTGGAAAATTTCCTCTCTAGGTTATCAACTAATAAGGTTTTTACAGATTTCTGAAAACTGAGTGCTAGATGTGAAATAGATTGTCTTCTAATATAAAAGTTTCTATTATTTGCCAAGATTTTGAATACTTAAGCTTAAATATTTTGCTGCATTTAACCTTAAAATGTTGATAAAAAAAATCATCCTAAGTTTATCAGTAATTGAGGTAATGTACAAGAAACAGTCAATATGGGATCATTATTAAGTAATATGAATTTTACTCCATGATTATATTATTGTTGGCTTTAGAGCACAAGAATCCTTTAATATTGCTCAAAAAACAAATTAGAAAAATAAAAATAGGGGACGGAGAGGTGGCGCTAGAGGTAAGGTGTCTGCCTTTCAAGTGCTAGCCAAGCAAGGATGGCGTTCGATCTCCCCAGCATCCCATATGATCCCTCCAAGAAGGGGCAATTTCTGAGCGCTTATCAGGAGTAACCCCTGAGTATCAAATGCCTGTGACCAAACAAAACAAAACAAACAAACAAACAAAAAAATAAAAATAAAAATACTAATTAAATTTCTCCCGAAGCAGGGGCCTGAGAGATAGCATGGAGGTAGGGCACTTGCCTTGCATGCAGAAACGGGGATTCTAATCCCGGCATCCCATATGGTCCCCTGAGCCTGCCAGGAGTGATTTCTGAGGGTAGAGACTAGGAGTAACCTCTGAACACTGCCGGGTGTGACCAAAACAAACAAAAAAAAAAAAACAAAAAACAAAAAAAATTCTACCAAAAAGAGTTCTCCATGGCTGATTTTTTACATACTCACAATTCTACCATCTCACAAAATAGTTTCAGTTTTTCATCAGCTGTAAAGAGCAACTATTTTTAACAACTTTATCCACAGGTGTCGACATAAGAAGCATGAAATAAATAAAAACAAATTAATGAATTTTCCCTTATACTCTCTATGAAGAAGTCAACCATTTGTGAACTTAAAAATCACATGTGCAGAAGCTTATTGAATTTCTTAGTATCTATTTTCCTAAATATGAAATTTTGAGATAAATGTGTCCTCCTGCTACTTTCTTCTATGTATACCTTTAGAATTAACAATGAGAACAATAATTCCATTGAAACAAAGTGGACCACCACTTTTAAAAAATAGACATTAACTTATTGAAACATAATAAATAAATTTTGGGGCCAGAGTGATGGCCGAAGCAGTGGGGTGTTTGCCTTGCATGCACTAACCTATGATAGATTAAGTTTAAATCCCCAGGCATCCCATATGGTCCCCCAAGTAAGGAGTGATTTCTGAGCATATAGCCAAAAGTAACTCCTGAGCATCACTGGGTGTGGCCCACCAAAAAAACAAAAATAAAAACCCAACAATAAAAAAATTTGAAAAAGTAGGCTGAATTTGAGATATCATTGGTGAGTACAATTAAATTTAACACAAAAACATGAATAAAATACTTATCTCTAATCTTAAACTTAAGTTATTGCTTCTTGATAAATCCCATTTAAGAGTTCATGTGATCGATTTGTCGAATTATGCTTTTTACCTATCTTAACAAACATATTCTAGGATTCTAAAGATTATTTAGAAAATTAGATTACTATAAATAATTATAATAAAAGTTATCATAACTTATGTTAATCATCCATAGTATTTATCATTTCCATACACCCACTGATTATTTAGATTTCATTTAATTCTACATCCATTGTAATGTTCCTTCTTTATTCATCCATACCGCATTACTTCTTTGATCAACTACCAGAAAGATTATACTCAATTTTTAAATAAAATTTTTATCAATAAAATAATATTTTATTAAATTTATAAATTTTTATTTATAAAGATACTGTTCCAATTAAAATTTTATGTATATATAAGATGTGAAGAAAGAGAAAGAAAGAAATATGTATTCAAGAGAGAACACATAGTTTTCCAGAAAAGAAATAAGTAAGAAATGAAGCAGAGACAAGCATGTGTGAAACGTTCAAGAGAGAATGTGGGCTTGAAACCAAGCAATGCACAAATATCTTTTTACTGATTTTGCAACTCTAATTTGAAGAATATGGCTCCAACACTGAAACACATGCCTGTCATGTACTAGATGCTCTGTCTGATCCCCAGCACCAAATAGATCAGGAACACTTTCCGATAGATACCCAATTACAATATGAGATTAGTATGAGACTAAGAAGATAATACAGAAATATTTGTTTTTAAACTTATTTGTTAGAATTATACAAATCACTTTTAGAAATTTCAAAATAACACTTTTAGAATATCTATTTTAGTCCAGTGGGCTATTATGGCATATAGATTAAAAAATAACTATAATTCATTGAATATGCAAATAAGACATGCTAAATCAAGATGCATATGCATATTTTATGTGATTAAGAAATGACCAAGTAGGTTTCATCCCAGGAATGCAAGGATGGTTTAACATCCGTAAATCTATCAACATAACACAAAATATCAACAACAAGAAAAATAACAATCACATGATCATATCAATAGACGCAGAGAAAGCATTTGATAAGGTCCAACACCCATTCTTGATCAAAACTCTCAGCAAGATGGGAATGAAAGGAACCTTTCTCAATCTAGTTGAAGCCATCTATCACAAGCCAAAGGCAAATATTATCCTCAATGGAGAAAAACTAAAAGCCGTCCCTCTAAATTCTGGTACAAGACAAGACTGTCTGCTCTCACCACTCCTCTTCAACATAGTGCTGGAAGTACTTGCTATAGCGATCAGGCAAGAAAAAGATATCAAGGGCATCCAGATAGGAAAAAAAGAAGTCAAGCTCTCACTGTTTGCAGGTGACATGATACTCTACTTAGAAAACCCTAAAGACTCTACCAAAAAGCTTCTAGAAACAATAGATGCATATAGACAGGTGGCAGGCTATAAAATTAGCATACAGAAATCAAAGTCCTTTTTATACACCAATAATGATAGGGAAGAGAGAAACTTTAAGAAGACAATTCTATTCACATTAGTGCCACACAAACTCAAATATCTTGGAGTCAACTGGACCAAAGACTTGAAGGACCTATACAAAGAAAACTATAAAGCCCTGCTCCAAGATATATGAGAGGACACACAGAAATGGAAACACATACCCTGCTCATGGATTGGCAGGATTAACATCATTAAAATGGCAATGCTCCTCAAAGCATTATACAGATTTAATGTGATCCCCTTAAAAATACCCATGACATTCTTCAAAGAAGTAGATAAAACACTTTTGAGGTTCATCTAGAACAATAAACACCCTCAAATAGCTAAAGCACTAGGGAAAAGGAGTATGGGAGACATTACACTCCCCAACTTTAAACTGTACTACAAAGCAATAGTTATCAAAACAGCATGGTATTGGAATAAAGACAGGCCCTCAGATCAGTGGAATAGGCTAGAGTTCTCAGAGAACGTTCCCCATATTTACAAATACCTAATTTCTGACAAAGGAGCAAGAAATCCTAAGTGGAGCAAGGAAAACCTCTTCAACAAGTGGTGCTGGCAGAACTGGTTAGCCACTTTTAAAAAAGTGAACATAGACCCCAGTTAACACCATGTACAAAGGTAAAATCCAAATGGATTAAAGACCTTGATATCAGACCAGATACCATAAGGTATAACGAACAACACGACGGTAAAACAATCCATGACATTGAGACTAAAGGCATCTTCAAGGAGGAAACTGTAATTTCCAAAAAAGTGGAAGCAGAAATAAACAGATGGGAATATATTAAGCTGAGAAGCTTCTGCACCTTAAAAGAAATAGTGCCCAGGATACAAGAGCCACCCACTGAGTGGGAGAAACTATACACCCGATACCCATCAGATAAGGGACTAATCTCCAAAATATACAGGGCACTGACAGAACTTTATGAAAAAAAATCTAATCCCATCAAAAAATGGGGAGAGTAATGAACAGACACTTTGATAGAAAAGAAATACAAATGGCCAAAAGGCACATGAAATAATTCTCCTCATCACTAATCATCAGAGATTGGCACACATCACAAAGAACGAGAACAATCAGTGCTGGCAGGGATGTGGAGAGAAAGGAACTCTTATCCACTGCTGGTGGGAATGTCGTCTAGTCCAACCTCTATGTAAACTGGAAATTGAGCTCCTATTTGACCCAGCTATTCCACTCCTAGGGATATACCCTAGGAACACAAGAATACAATACAAAAACCCCTTCCTCACACCTATATTTATTGCAGCACTATTCACAATAGCCAGGTTCTAGAAACAACCAAAATGCCCTTCAACAGATGAATGTCTAACGAAAATGTGGTACATATACACAATGGAATATTAGGCAGCTGTCAGGAGAGATGAAGTCATAAAATTTTCCTATACATGGATGTACATGGAATCTATCATACTGAGTGAAATAAGTCAGAGGGATAGAGAGAGAGAGAGATAGAGAGAGAGAGAGAGAGAGAGAGAGAGAGGGAGAGAGAGACGCAGAATAGTCTCACACATCTATGGGTTTTAAGAAAAATAAAAGTCATTTTTGCAAGAATCCTGAGACAATGAGAGAAGGGCTGGAATTTCCAGCTCACTTCATGAAGCGCACCACAAAGTGTGGTGAGTGCAGTTATAGAAATAACTACGCTGAGAACTACCATAACCATGTGAGTGAATGAGGGAACTGGAAAACCTGTCTGGAGTACAGGTGGGGGTGCAGTGGGATGGAGGGAGATTTGGGACATTGGTGATGGTAATGTTGCACTGGTGAAGGGGGGTGTTCTTTACATGACTAAAACCTAATCACAATCATATTTGTAATCAAGATGCTTAAATAAAGATATTATAAATAAAAAAAGAAATTTTAATTTGCATTTGATATATATAGTAGTTTAAATTACAATTATTTTTATGTATTATTAAATGATATTTTTATGAGGCTGCATAACAAAAAGTGTAAAAATTCTCTTAAGAGTCCTCTTGGATTGGCAGCAAACATGTGTTACTTTAAAATAAAAAGCAAAAACTAAATTATTGTTAGATTTCTAAAGTGACTGTCCATCTTATTAAAGGCTTTAAATTTCATGACAAGTATGTATCTTAACCACTGTAGTATATGGTAATATTTAATCTCCATTACAACAATGCGCATGGAGCTTTATTAAGTGTAGTCTACAAACTATAGATCACCACTGGGGTAATTCAGATGATTCCAACACCACAAAGCCATTAATCACTAGATTCTTAGTTCTAACATTGAATATCCCAGCCCAATTGACAAAGAAATCTTGAAATAACCACTGTAACCCTAAAGTACCACATTGGACATACTCTCATACTGAGCTAAGTTAAAAGACTCTCCCTTAAACGGTAATCAAATGTCTGCCCAAAAACAAAAGCCCAGGCACAGATGGATTCACTAATGAATTCTTTCAAACCTTCCAAGAGGAACTACTATCAATCCTGGCAAGACTCTTTCATGAAATTGAACAAACAGAAACACTTCCAAATAGCTTTTATGAAGCCAACATCACCTTGATACCTAAACCAGATAGAGATGCTATGAAAAAAGAAAATTACAGACCAATATAGCTGATGAATGCAGATGCAAAGATCCTCAACAAAATCCTGGCAAATAGAATTCAATGCCTCATTAAGAAGATCATCCACTATGATCAAGTAGGTTTCATCCCAGGAATGCAAGGATGGTTTAACATCCGTAAATCTATCAACATAATACACAACATAAACAACAAGAAAAATAAAAACCACATGATCATATCAATAGATGCAGAGAAAGCATTTGATAAGGTCCAACACCCATTCTTGATCAAAACTCTCAGCAAGATGGGAATGGAATGAACCTTACTCAACATAGTTAAGGCCATCTACCACAAGCCAGTGGCAAACATTATCCTCAATGGAGAAAAACTAAAAGCCTTCCCTCTAAATTCTGGCACAAGACAAGGCTGTCCTCTCTCACCACTCCTATTCAACATAGCACTGGAAGTACTTGCTATAGCAATTAGGAAAGAAAAAGATATCAAGGGAATCCAGATAGGAAAGGAAGAAGTCAAGCTCTCACTGTTTGCAGATGACATGATACTCTACTTAGAAAACCCTAAAGACTCTACCAAAAAGCTTCTAAAAACAATAGACTCATATAGCAAGGTGGCAGGCTACAAAATTAACACACAAAAATCAATGGCCTTTCTATACACCAATAGTAATAAGGAAGAAATGGACACTAAGAAAACAACCCCATTCACAATGGTGCCACACAAACTCAAATATCTTGGAAACAACTTGACTAAAAATGTGAAGGACCTATACAAAGAAAACTATAAAACTCTGCTCCAAGAAATAAGAGAGGACACGTGGAAATGGAAACACATACCCTGCTCATGGATTGGCAGGATTAACATCATCAAAATGGCAATACTCCCCCAGGCGTTATACAGATTTAATGCCATCCCTCTAAAGATACCCATGACATTCTTCAAAGAAGTGGATCAGACACTTCTGAAATTCATTTGGAACAATAAACACCCTCGAATAGCTAAAGCAATCATTGGGAAAAAGAATATGGGAGGAATTACTTTCCCCAACTTTAAACTGTACTACAAAGCAATATTTATCAAAACAGCATGGTATTGGAATAAGGACAGACCCTCAGATCAGTGGAATAGGCTTGAATACTCAGAAAATGTTCCCCAGACATACAATCACCTAATTTTTGATAAAGGAGCAGGAAATCCTAAATGGAGCAGGGAAAGCCTCTTCAACAAGTGGTGTTGGCACAACTGGCTAGCCACTTGCAAAAAATTGAACTTAGACCCCCAGCTAACATCATGTACGAAGGTAAAATCCAAATGGATTAAAGACCTCGATATCCGACCCTAAACCATAAGATATATAGAACAACACATAGGCAAAACTCTCCAGGACATTGAGACTTCAGGCATCTTCAAGGAGGAAACTGCACTCTCCAAGCAAGTGAAAACAGAGATTAACAGATGGGAATATATTAAGTTGAGAAGCTTCTGAACCTCAAAGGAAATAGTGCCCAGGATACAAGAGCCACCCACTGAGTGGGAGAATCTATTCACCCAATACCCATCAGACAAGGGGCTAATCTCCAAAACATACAAGGCACTGACAGAAATTTACAAGAAAAAAACATCTAATCCCATCAAAAAATGGGGAGAAGAAATGAACAGACACTTTGACAAAGAAGAAATACAAATGGCCAAAAGACACATGAAAAAGTGCTCCACATCACTAATCATCAGGGAGATGCAAATCAAAACAACGATGAGATACCACCTCACACTCCAGAGAATGGCACACATCACAAAGAACGAGAATAAACAGTGTTGGCGGGGATGTGGAGAGAAAGGAACTCTTATCCACTGCTGGTGGGAATGCCATCTAGTTCAACCTTTATGGAAAGCAATATGGAGATTCCTCCAAAAACTGGAAATCGAGCTCCCATACGATCCAGCTATACCACTCCTAGGAATATACCCTAGGAACACAAAAATACAATACAAAAACCCCTTCCTTACACCTATATTCATTGCAGCACTATTTACCATAGCAAGACTATGGAAACAACCCAGATGCCCTTCAACAGACGAATGGCTAAAAAACTGTGGTACATATACACAATGGAATATTATGCAGCTGTCAGGAGAGATGAAGTTATGAAATTTTCCTATACATGGATGTACACGGAATCTATTATGCATGAGTGAAATAAGTCATAGAGTGAGAGAGAGAGAGAAACACAGAATGGTCTCACTCATCTATGGGTTTTAAGAAAAATGAAAGACATTCTTGCAATAATAATTTTCAGACACAAAATAGAAAAGAGCTGGAAGTTCCAGCTCACCTCAGGAAGCTCACCACAAAGAATGATGAGTTTAGTTAGAGAAATAACTACATTTTGAACTGTCCTAATAATGAGAATGTATGAGGGAAATGGAGAGCCTATTTAGAATACAGGCGGGGGTTGGGTGGGGAGGAGGGAAACTTGGGACATTGGTCATGGGAATGTTGCACTGGTGATGGGGGGGTGTTCTTTACGTGACTGAAACCCAAACACAATCATGTATGTAATCAAGGTGTTTAAATTAAAAAAAAAGACTCTCTCTTTATATATTTTAAGAAATGTGATTAGTGAATCAGTTTGTATATATAGAAATAAAAGAAGATCATAGATTTTGTCAAAATTAAAAAAATAGGGGCTGGAGAGATAGCATGTAGGTAAGGCATTTGCCTTTCATGCAGGTCATTGGTTGGATTCCCACATCCCATATGGTCCTCCGCACCTACCAGGGGCAATTTCTGAACATAGAGGCAGGAGTAACCCCTGAGCGCTGCCCCGTGTGACCCAAAAACCAAAAAAAAAAAATTATATATATATATATATATATATATATATATATAAATTTTTCATAGTTTACTTTGGACATTTCTAATAAAATATACTCTGGTAGTAGATAATGTAACATTTGTTTTGTTTGGTTTCATTTTCATTGTTTTGTTTCTTGGCTATGTCCAGCACTGCTCAGGTGTTATCCCTGGCTCTGCATTCAGGTGGATCTCTACTGGCAGGCTCAGGGAGCATCTGGGGTTCCATGGATTGAATTTGGATTAATATCATCAAAGCAGTCACCCTGCTCACTGTTTTATTACTCTGACCCACTTTGATATTTTTAATATAACAATTTTAATTTTAATTCATAGTAACACTATATCATATAATAGCTTACATAATTAGTAATTAATAATTATATTAATATATATTGTAGTGATAATAACCCAAATGTAGTTAACTGTAGAGAAGTCTAATTTTATGCCTAATTTTTCCAATATGAGTGAATGATCTAGTTAAATAGCTGACATGAGAATTGTTCATAAAAAGCTCTGTGGATGAGTGAGTGGATAACATATGATCAAAATAATTTCACTTTTGGAAGATGAATTTATGTATTTTGGAGCTTCAGAATAAAAATTCAAATTCATATTTTGAAGCGGTGTAATAGATTTATCTATTAATATGTATCATTTTAATGTGAGAAAATAGTGGACTAATATGCTCCGTGTTAATTACCCAAATAATATGCATTCTATGGATGAGTATGGAAATATAGAAATTAAAATATAGAAGTTACAAATATAGAATTGGAAGGATGAGTATGGGAATATAGAAATATAGTGATTGGAAGACTGTCAATTAAAGCCTTAAGTATTGGTGAAGAAAAGTGTAAAGTCAACACCAAACACAGTTGAGGTATAGTAAATACAATATAGATTTAGTAAACATAACTGGCAGATTGGTTATGTATATATACTGTATATATTATATGTAAATGTATATTAATTTAACATTTAATAATTTTAAAATAAATGAATATCAAATATTCATGCATTTAACATTTGAGCTCTGTAACATGACTTTTGCACAAACATTTCTTGGTTATGTGAGATAGCAAAAGTAAAATATTATTTTTTTCTCACTTAATATTAGCATATTATAGTTTATAATAGTCCTGTGATGACCTATTAAATTTATTAATACATAAAAAAATAAATCTACTTTGTTAGCTCTTGATATTTCTTTGTATTTTTAGCATCATTCTATCAATTCTTCTTGTATTAGTTATATATGTCACTGGTACACTGTCACTGGATATAATAGCTTTTTATTTTAAAAATGAATCATACTGCATTATTGTTCACATATCTAATATACTCATTTCCTTTCTGTTCCTCTTCATGTTTAGTGATTTTCAAGGCTGACAATTTAGGATAATAAGTTTTTTTAGCTAAAAGCCTGTTTACTATATTTTTGAGTCAATGTGATTAAGGATGTCATGGATGATTTTTTCAATATGAAGCAAATTCAATACTAGTGATATAGAGCTATGCAATGATGGCATGCTGAAACTGCTACAAAAATGCTTTGTTCAGCTCTGCATGATCACTGACTGCATTGTTCTATTTCCTACATATTGATAATGTTTAATAATCTACACTAGATGATAAAATAAATTGATTAGTAAATAGATTAGGTTTAAATGATTTCTACACTTTTCTTATTTTTTACACTTTTTCTTTATTTCTGAAAATATGCTTATTCTTCAAGATCTTATTTTACTTCCACCATATATTATTTATTCAAATTTATATTTATATAATCATTTTCACTTTAAATATAATATTAAAAAGTTACTGAAAGAAATAGCCACTACTTATTAAATGTTCAATACTTATTTATTCTAGGTTGAGTAATTTTACAAGTGTGTGCATACATATATTCATAATTTGTAAATACATTTAAGTGTATAAAATAAGAATCCAAATTGCCCTTATTGCCATACATAACAACTGGCTACAAGTAATTTAATCAGAATCATTTTAACATATATTTTATAAATATAAATTTTATATATTATATAATCTATATATCTATTCTAAAATCAATAACCAAATAATTTATAGTTACTTTCTCAGGTAACAAGTCCAAAATAGAAATACTATTTTTGATCTATATAAGTTATCATTACATTGATCATTGATTCTTTTCTTTCTTTATTTTTCTTAGTTGTTTTTAATTGGGTTTGCTAGTGACCTACTCCTGGTTCTGTACTTAGTGATGACTTGCAGTGACCATAAAGCATATCAGACATCAAACCACTATTAACTGAAAGCAAGGCTCTAACCACTGCATTTTTCTCCCAACCCATGTTAATTTATTTTATAATTAGGAACATAAAATTATTAAAAGGATCACTATGAAATATGAAAATTACTTAGAATTAAGATGGCTTAAATATTTGTGATTTCCAGTTTTAGAGATATATAGCAAGTTATCCTCCTTCATACCCTGTTTTCACATCTTACTTGCTTTATTGAACAATGTTGTATATATGGTTCTATTTTTTAATATAATGTTCTAAATCTTGCTGTAGTCAGTGTTACAGGACTGCCAGGGAGAAGCTCAATATATAAACATCTCTGTCTATTGATGTTGCAAGACAAGTGTTGCTGGAATATGTTTAAAATATGTTGTATTATGTGATAATTTGTAAACTACCTTCTCAAATTCTTATAAAAAGGTTTAGACATTTTATAAATGTTGTAAGTTTTCCTTGATCACTACTGTCTTTAAAAATTTGCTTGAGCTTTTTATTTAGAGAGTAAGTACAGATCAAATTTAAGTTAAAAATAAGTCAGATTTCAATGTATGCTCATTTAACTGTTCTCAGTAGTAGTATCTTGCAAAATCACAGTTCCTGTGAAGAATCAAGGTACAAAACTGGTATGTCAATATAAAGAACATGCATTCAATCATAAATATATCCTATATGTCTCCTTTATATCCACACACTTTGATGTTTTACATGCATACCTATCTTTTTCTAATACTGTAGAGCCAGTAAGTAGTACTCCATTTTCATATTTTTTCATTTTCTTTTTTTGTCTTTTTGTGTTTTGTGTTTTTTTGTTTTTGTTTTTTTGTTTTGTTTTTTGGTCATACCCAGGAGCGCTCAGGGGTTACTCCTGACTCCATGCTCAGAAATTGTTCCTGGCAGGCTCAGGGGACCATATGGGGTGCTGGGATTTGGCCTATCATCCTTCTGCATGCAAGGCAAATACCCTACCTCCATGCTATCTCTCCGGCCCCATTTTTTGGTTTTCAGTGTGAATCATGTTTTTGTGAATTTTAAATTAAAGGTGAATATTTTTACATTTTGTGACGAAGTTTTACTACAAAACCTTTTATTTTAGCTACCGTTCTCTGACAGTAGTACAACATGATAGAGTTTAAGAATTGTTTCTTCCTGTCTTAAGGAAATATGGCTACAAGGTCTCATTGTGCTCTCTGTTCATATCCAGGTAGGAGAGTTTCTTTTTTAATGAAGAGTGAATGAAGAATCCTTTCACTTGTTTTCTAAGCATTTTTTCATCAAATCATGCCTTTCATTCTGAATTCTAGTTTCAAAAATCCATCAAACTTCCACTGAAACTCTGCTGAGATTTATTGAGTATCTCTAAGATACATTATATATGTCATCCAATTCCAAAGGTAATTCTTGTTTTATTTTGCTTGTTAAAGATAATACTGACATTCTCCTTGCTCAAGTTTTAATACTTTAGTAATTTCTATGCTTAACTGAAAATAGAAATTGAACTTGTTTTAGTGCTATTTCACCTCTTGACAAGATTTCTGCTTAAAAACTTTAAAGGTATTTTTTATTGTAATGTGAAAAAACATGACTCATTTATCTTTTTTGATTTAGGGTTGGGACACCACTTGGCTGTGCTCTTCCATTGCTAGGCTCAGCGGTTGCTTCTTGCAGTCTTTAAGAAGTCATTTGATACTGGGAATTGAACCTTGGTGTCCTATAGGCAAAGCATTTCTGCCAAATCATAGGACTAACTTTCTGACCCTGGATAATTGATTAAAGCTTCATTTTCACTGAGATACATGTATATGTCTTTTTTAGTTTTTTATATTTAATGCCTAGTAAGCTGATGACGTATTTTGTTGTTTTTATTATTCCCCTATATTTACAATATGTCATGATCATATAAAACTATTTAATAATGTTGATAATTAATGTTTTCTAGAGCTATTTTCCAACTATCAAATTATCACTTTGAAAAACATAGCTATTATTGAAAAATATATACTTGTTAGTGTGTCCGTCATCTATCAGTTGCACCTCTAAAATACTTTAGACATATTTTCTTTCTAACAAAAGAAGGTTCGGTTGATCTGAATCAGTTGATAGCATGTGTAATTCTGTCTAGCTGAAAAAAATGAAAAAGACACAAAAAAGGTTGAGAGTGCCATAGAATTGTCATATCAGCTACTAAACTGAAAGCTGTATTGTGCCTCTGGCTGGTGTGAAGGAGGATGTGTCTGTGCCTCTCAAGTTTCTGACTGAGAATCTGATATTCACAAGTTCTATAACCCAATCAGGCAATGTTCACTTCTTGCAACTGTCATCACCATGGAATTATCAGACAGATGGTCTCATTTTAGTAACTCTCCAAGATATCTGTCAATCTAAATCATTTGCTAGGACACTTACGTAAAAGTAATTTGTGTGATACTTGTCCACTAATATTCAATCAGCATTTTATCTTTTTGTTTATTTATAAATATCCTTCTGCCTGTGCTCATTGTTCTGAAAATTAAATGCAGACCTTGTGAAAAGATATCCAATATATTTCACATCACCTAGCCCTCAAAATCACATTCCATCATGTTGATGTTAGAACTTTTAGTTACATGCCTCATTTGTGCTTATTATAGTTTATTTCACAGAAGACAATGGAATATTCAAACAACTGCTGTGAAGCTTGACAAATGAACCTCATTGCAGGCGAACACCCCAAAGCCTTGAAGAATGATCAAAATTTTAGTCTCAAAATATATTCTATTCATATACATTTGCTTAAAAAGGGCTAGTGGTGAAAGATGATTAAAATATAATATACAGAGATCAGCTAATTCCTTTCTCCTCTCTCTGCTAGCCATAAACACACATTCATACACATACTGCTCACAATCACCGATTAATTTAATTAATAATTTTTGCTTCTCCCTTGAGGTACTCAAAGAGCCTGAGGCCATACTATCCATTCAGTGTGAAGGCCAGAAGATGCAGAGAGGCACAAAAACCTAAGTATTGGTAATTATCAGTCCAACTCAGAAAGTCCCAAGATTGCTCACCCAGTGGTGCTCAGATGCCTACCTGGCTGCACCTGATTGTGTTTGAGAGACCATGAGGTTCTAGAGATTGATGCTTGATATGAGTGAGCTCTAACCACTGTACAATTATGTATATATGTTAATATGAATAAAACATATTTTGAGGGGCGAGATATATAGCTCAATGAGTTACACACATACAACCCAGACTCAATTCCCAGCATTCCACCCATATGGTATACTGCAGAAATCCCAAAGGCCCAAGGCTGCCAGGGCTTCAGGGCTGTGGACTGCAGATCCCTAAGGCTACTGGGACCTAGTGCTGCAAAGCTTGAAGGAAAACATGTGGCCCAGCTGCCAGTGCTGGCTCTATCTCACACAGGGATGCCAACTTGTAGTGACTTCCTGCCCTGTGACTGAAAGAGAGAGAAGAGAAGAAACTATATGGAAAACAGTCATACTTAACCTCTAAAATGTCATTCTGGGATTTTAAACTCTGGTGAAATCAAAATTCTTCCTTGAGCATATATCTCTTTCTGTTTACTGTCCTTCATTTCCCAAATAAAAATATTTTACATCACTATTAGCCTACTCCTGAAATTATTTTCTTTTAGGGAAGATGGCAGACCTGAAAAGCCTGGTTAAGACTAGCACTGATTTTCCATTTCTGCAAAGAACTCCTCATTCCAGTCTGAGTTCTAGGGCTCTCCAAGAAACCTAGAGGCAGGTTCACCCTCTCACCCCACCCCCGACAGAAAAAGGGGAGCCTAGGGCCTAGGTACTGTTTGAAAATCATTTCATTGAACTGATGAGAGGTGTGATTTATACTGTGCAGACACTTATTGCTGTTTTATCTGCCCAAATATTCCCCAGGCACTTTGCCAAGTGAAAGAGGTGGGTATCTGAGCCTCCTTCCTGCTTCTCAAAAATCACCAGGTGAGTCGCAATCCTTTTCTTGATCAGCAAGGAGCAAAAATCAGAGTTGTGTTCATTGACTTCAAAACACCATCACGACCTTCAGATTTTAACTATTATGGCAAGTACATTATTCTCAATTAAAGAAAATGGTACATTTTAAGTCATGAGGTTACACTCTCATTATTTTTGATTGACTTCTCAAAAGTTATGATATGTTTGTTGAACCACAAAAACAAGGAAAAAGATTTGAACTCAGAGATCTGTTACCTTAGATAATGAAAGTTTCTAGTTCCAAGAAAATGCAAAAGGAAAGATAATGAGTCATAGGAAGAAATGTTGTTAGGAAAATAGCTGACACAATTTCTGATTTATTTGCCTATTTCACCTCTGTGGTCACTCTAAAATTATAGAATGTAGATGATAACTTTTATAGTAAAAATTAAATAGCTTTTATTCTGAAAATTAAATTTGAGAACTTTCTAGTTCTGGACTAATTGAGTTATTTGACTTTCTAATACAAAATTTTTTTTGTACAAAATTTTTTTTTGTACAAAACAAGATTACATGTAAAATTGCTCTCAATATTCTCTGCTGTTTTTGCTGGGATTATATTACTAAACCCTGAAAAGTGTAATCAGATGGAATAAATATTTAAAATCACCCACGCTTATTTTCTCCTTGTTTTTGAAAACCATTACAAAAAGCATTATAATGAAAATGGAAGTTTGGGAAATAAAAAATTTGGTTTGCCTGTTCCAATATTTAAAAATTTCCATTTTAATTGAAATTTTGTTTTAATTGAAAATATTTGATTTCATAATAACAAGACTGTCTTGAAAAAATTAATACAAGAATTTATTTTCAAAAGAGTTAGTCAATCATGATGGATCAATTTACCATTAGGAATTTAACACTATGAAAAATTGTAATCATCCTATGAAATAGATTACTTAAAATCTGAAGTTTATTTTAAATGACTTAATGGTCATTTAGAGTTATCTTATTGCATTGTATAAAACTACTGTTGTGGAACAGAATTATTAAAATTTATAGCTAAGAAACCCCTTCTTAAAAGCCTATTTATATTTATTTTTGTCTATTTCACTTTATTTTGAGTAAGAGTCACAAGTCTTAAGAGAACAGCAATGTAGATCCTAACCCCCAGTATCTCGAAAAGTTTCCTAAGTCCTCCAGGAATGATTCCTGAGCTCAGAGTCAGGAATAAGCCCTAAGCACTGCCATTACTATATCTATATCATCTATATCTATATCTATCAAATATTTTATTGTATTATGTAAATTGTATAAAACAGGGGTGGCGAACACGCGGCTCTCAAGCTGCATGCAATTCCCGGCCAAAATGAATGTGGCTCTTTGCCTCTTATCATGATTTTGTATACTGTGGCTCTTTGCCAAGTTTGGATTTTGTTCTGCTGCTTCTCAGGAGGACCTCTGAGGAGAGATCTCTGAGCACCGAGTCCTGCCCCCAGGCTTCGTCCTCCCATCTCCCATCCCTCGGAAACAACTGCACTGGCCAGCAAGCGAGGGGACCCATGTGTCACATGTTGGGTCACATCTTGCCCTTTGTTCTTAGTGTGGAGGACGCAGCACACCTTCACCCTCTCTGCAGGATTTTTACCCTCACTCAAAATGGCAAAATGCAATACGTGTTTAATAGATTATTGTTAAAATTAGATGCTTTTGTGTGAGTGTTCGTCTGTTTTGACAGGTCACTGCGTGGTGTGTGTGGCTCTCTAACTCTCACAGTTTAAATTTTGGCTCTTTGTGTCGAACTTGTTAACCAAATTTAGTATAATATATATGTATCGCATATAATATGATATAAGTATATCATATATAATAATGCATCGTGTATATGTAGATAATGTGATATGCATATATCATATACAATACACATACATATCTATGTATTATAATATATAGTATACAAAGATACATATGCATATATGTTTATATGAAAAAGTGTGTGAGAGGGAAACTTATTTCTGCATTTTTAAAGTTAAAATAAAGAATCTGTTTGAAGTTTTGAAAAGGTTAGAAGATACCTTGGGTTGACTTATGTATGTGAAACCAAGAGTTTGATTCTCCAAGAACATTCAAGAACCTCTGGTGTGGCTCTGTAAACCCTGGACACCACTGAAATTGCTATAAGCAGAAGTACCTCAAGAAATGACACAAGTTCTACCGAATCAAATTGAATATTTTAAGGAGTGTCTTCAGGCCTCCTGAGCACACTGGAATAAAATTTATTTAATAATTAATACTCTGTTTAGTCTTTCTCACAGAACTTTATTTAGATGTTTCTCACAAATCAAGAAAAGGCATTTCTTGTATGAGAAAAAATAAATTTTACAGTAAAACTGAAAAAGATTCCAAAGAGAAATGGACCTACAACTTTGAAAAAAAAGATTCATGTTTCTAATTTTATTAAACTCTTTTTTCCAATGTAAAGCCTCATGTTTATATAAAGAATAACAAGTCAAATCTATGGGTATATATAATCTAGTGACTGAATATACACATATTATGAGGTCCTGGCTTGATTTCTGGCACAACCAAATTAAAAATATATTGATATAGATGAAAATCATATCCCTACTGAAATGACACCAAAGTACTTTTCATTCACTAATTTGGTTTTATGTTTTTCCAGAAGTGTACTGTGTACCTCGCCTTTGAGGTACCTCATCTCTGCCAGTGCTAAGACAGCATATGAAGCAGAAGATAAAACCAGGGCACTATGCAAGCCAGAACCACACTCCAGCCTGATCCAGGCCTCAGCCAGCCCTTTAATGCCTGAGCTCAAGAAGATACACTAATGCATCTCAATAAATAAAACTCTCTTCCTCCACAGAAAGAGAGTAAGACTAAATATGGCATGATATTACCTTTAAAAAAGGCGTTTACTAATACTAAAGCAGAAAGGAACACAAATATTACCAATTAAAGAATCAATAATTTCTTTTAAACTTCAGCTGGCCTCATATTCTAATAGCCTTTTATAAAAAGCTAATGGTTAGCCCACTTCCTTCATGTAAGAAATATATGAACAGTTCCTTTAATTATTCCCCTAAAAATAGGGCATTTTTGATAGAACTGTACAGTGTAGGCATAATACCAGATGACTACAAGATACGTTTACAATAAAAACCTCTTTAATCATCATGATTTACATTTTTTTCTTTTTGCAACCTTTTTAATAGCTCTTCCAGAGACAGGCTACAAACATCTTGTTTGGAATATACTCCATATTCTTTTTAACAAATGAGTTCTTATATATAGCAAAATTTCTTTTTAACAGTTTTTAAAGATGTTCCCTTTAACTAACACTGCATTTATCAGTTCTTTTTCTAGGAAAGTTCACTGTTTTGGTTTTGTTTGTTTAATAATATCATGTTCCAGTTTTTAATGTTATCAATCTTCAAAAGGCTATCTAGGATATGAAACACACAAATCAACTACTGAAAGAGTGCCATTCTATTCCTCTGAGTCAGTGACAAATTATCTGAAGCCATTTCTTCAGCCTGTCTTTCCTTCTCTTCAGTTCTTTCATCTTTGGCATTAAGAAGTGTTGAAACAGATCACTAAAGGTTAGTTGTTCTCTCCATATGAGTCAGAGTGACTACACAATTTGCTTGGCCAGACTATTACTGAAGCCCATTTCCAACACTGCCTTAACCACAGATGTGTTATTCATGACCATAGCATTGTCTTCAGACAGCATCTCTCCAGGTACAAAGTGGGGAATTCATGGCATTGCAGGGTGCTTGGGAGTTGTAGTTGTTGTCCTGAAGTTTCCTCAAGCTTACTAATAATTAATATTTTTCTTTAAGTTTTATCCCTCTCATTCTGAGTTTGTTGGGTGCTAGTGTTTTGAAAAAAGAGAATAATAATTTTTAGTGATATATGCAGAAGTCAGAAGTAGTTAATAGGTTACATTAAGATTAAATAAGATAATATTTAAGAGTAACTCTAGTATATGATATTATCTGAGAAGATAATGTTCACATTCCTTCAGAAGAAAAAAAGTACATTATATTATTTATCTAATCAACTCAGCAAACCTTTAAAAGTAAGCTATAATTTAGTTGGCTTGTCATACCCCTCCTTTTACTTCTTTATAACTTTATATGCCTGACCACTTACATTTTCTTACTTATACATTTGGACTTCATGTACAGATCCATTTGTCATTTGTCTCTATTTCTAACACTTATAGATCTCTGTTTCTAAAACTAATATACATGCAGATTAGGTTGGTGACCATTTTAATGTGAACTATAAATATCTTATGTAGATCTTCAAATACTACAACTTTTATAAACTCATATATGAGAATGGTATTATTGATTTAGATAATATAAATATGTGATAGTAATTACATCTGTTCAAAATACAGTAATTCATGTTATTAGTTTGAATTTTATTATAGAATTCTTCTTAGAGATAACCTGATTTCATGGATATAGAGAAGAGTAGTTCTAGTAGAACTTCTGAAATCCTACAAAATTATTCCATAAATAAAGTTAATGTGTCCACATAATTATTTATTTTTCAATATAATACTCTTTGTGCAAATAATTTTATGTCATTCTTTTAAAACATCCAATTGACTGTAAATACACAATTAGGATGGTGTGATACTTCATTTATTAGGAGCATTTAGTAGTATTTTTCACCAAAAAAATGTATGGATATTTTATTTCAACAGACATTAACATTACATTAACTACTCTATATGCTACAAGACATGCTTTCCAACAGAGGATCACACCAGTGTAGATAAAGTGTCTATGATTAGAAAAATAAAATGGTTGAAAATCAAGACAACAATGATATATCTTTTTATGTTACACCCCCCCCCTTCACCAGTGCAACATTCCCATCACCAAACCAGTGAGAATGGCACGTATCAAAATACTGGGAACAATCTGTGTCTTCAGGGCTGTGGTGAGAAAGGAACTCTCATTCATTGCTGGTAGGAATGCTGCTTCGTCCAACCCCTATGGAAAACAATATCTGACCTGGTTTTGATATCTGACATTCCCTATAGTCTCCTGAGCCTGCCAAAAGCAATTTCTGAGCCTAGTGATAGGAGTAACCCCTTAGCGCCACTGGGAATGACCCCCCACCAAAAAAACTAAAAACAAAAAAATGAGGCCAGAGCAATTGTACAGCTGTAGGTTGTCTGTCTTGAATGTAGCCAACCCAGGACAAAAAAAAATATGAAGGTTTCTCAGTAAAATCAAAATTGAGCGAGCTCTCATGACCCAGTACTCTCAATTTTGGGTAATTATTCACAGGTCAGAAAAACATTCATTCAAAAGGATGAATACACACTGATATTCATTGCAGCACTTGTTACAATAGCTAAGACTTGGAATGAACCTAGATGTCCAACAACAGACAGGTGGATCATAAAGATATGGTACTATATACAATGAATATTACATACATATAAGAAATAATGCAATCATGCAATTTTCTGCAAAATGAAAGGGACTGGAAGATATTTTCAAATAGGCAAGGCAGGAAAACCAGGATAAATAATATCATTTATATGTGATATGTAGAATAACTTCATGAATAATATAATAGGTTAAATAGAAATTGTCTTGAATATTCTTTATCCAAAAGCATAACAAAGAGAAAGAAAAGATCTAAAGGAAGGAGGAAAAAAACTAATATGAAAGAATGGAGGCCAGATGACAAGTGATTTCAGGTGCATTGATGGAGAAAAAAAGGACAGAGCTAAATATCCAAGCTAAAGTCACTAATGGAATCAAGAGACTCAAACTTTAGAAATATAAACTTTAAATATTTCAAATGAACTTGAAGAACATTGGTAGAAGGACGTCAACACTGGTTGTGGAATTAGCCCCTATTAACTATGTCTGAAACCCAACTATGAAAAATTTTAATTGAAACAATAGTTTCAATAATAATATAAAATTATTAATTTCAGTATATCAATTAAAATAAAAAGCAATAAACATTGCAAAATAATATACTCCTTATAATCTCAACCAAATTAAAACAATTTATTTGTCTTACTATTTTGTAATATGAGCAAATTTACTTTTTATTTTGTGCTTTTTAATAGATTTTCCACATATGATTTTTAATGAACTTAAAAATTGTTTGTTATTATTTTATAATTACCTCCCTAAAACAAAAGTGGGTAATAGGAAGCAAAATGTAATTAATCTGCACTCCAAGGCATGTGTTTCATACTTTGACTTTTTATGCTTGTATTTAATTCATATTCATTCTCCATTAAAGTCTACAAAGAAGAAATAGACTAGAGACTTAGTTATATGGTAAACTTTGCTTGGAAGTTGTACTCACTAAAATATTTGTCCATAGTTGTCTTGGGTATTTTTGTAGATTTTCTAAGTGTAGTAATATTTGATTTTCAAATAGTAATGGTTGTACTATAAAGTGCTAGCCTACAAACTCAGCTAACAGAATTTAACAGAATTCCAATACGCAAACAATGAAACAGAAGCGAAAAAACTAAAAGAAACAAACTTAATCACATTTGCAACTAATAAGTAAACTATCTGAAAATTAACTGAAAAAATATAAACGACCTATAAATAAAACTATATATGCTTTTAAAATAAGTAAAAATATATAAGAAAATGGAAGTACATTGCATTTTATTAATTAAAATGATTAATGTTGTCAAAATAGGAATTCTATTTTTTGTTTTTGTTTTTTTTTGGGGGGAGGGGGCACACCTGTTTGATGCTCAGGGATTACTCCTGAGTAAGCACTCAGAAATCGCCCCTGGGTTGGGGGGACCATAAGGGATGCCGGAGGATCGAACCTCTGTCCTTTTTTGGCTAGCGCTTGCAAGGCAGACACCTTACCAAAGGAATTTTATTCAAAATTTTATTCAAAATTAGTATATAGATTAGTATATAGATTCATGTAGTCCTTCTAAAATAGCCATGGCTTTTTTTTAAAAAACCTAGAGCAAATGTTAAAATTTATGTGAAGTAATAAATCCATAGATAGCTAAAGTAACCATATGGGTTGAGACTTTTCTTTAAGTTAAACAGTAGCAATGAAACAATGTGATACTAGAATGAAAACAATAGCTCAGAACAATGGAATAGACTCGAGAGCCTAAAATCTATCATGTTATCACAAGTGACAGTTAATTTTGACAAAGGAGCATGAGTTTAAAGTGGATCATATGTTTGAAGTGGATCCCTTCAACAGATAGTGCTGAAAAACTGGGCAGGTATTCTGTAAAAAAAAAAAAAAAAATTCCAGAACTCAAAACCCCCTTTCAAATCTTACACAATAGTTAATTTAAAGTTGTTTAAAGACTTGATGACAAATATAAATGATTTTATGTAGTCCTTTTGATCACATTTGAATCCCAATGTTCTCACCCACAAATAGCATAATGTTAGAAATTAAGACTTCAACTTAAAAACTGAGTGGAAAAAGTATAATATAAACACTTAATCATAGCAAAGAAAGTCACTTCATTTGACAATTATTTTGAGGCCTTAAACCTTTTATATATTTCCCCTCCCAAACCTCTTATATTTTTAAATAAATATTTTTGATTTTGTTTTTTTTTAGAAAATGTCTGTATTACTGTACTTTATTAACTTCTTAAGTATATGTTTAAATACAAAATTGGGCTTAAATAAATGTTTTCCCACAATTCTCTAGAGCGTAAAACATAATTGCATTGGCATGGGAAAGTAGACTGAAAAGTTTTTAATCTCACTGTAAGATACAGTTACTAGTGTAGATCCATGCTGAAGCTATTTCATATACCTAACAATGGAAACAAACAACATAGATTTGAATTATAAATATATGTCATATGAATCGTTGTGATAAAAGATTATTTTTCATAAAAATATGAGAATGTGACAGGAGAGATAGTTCAGGGATTTGCTTTATATGCAGGTGACCGAGTTCAGGTGTGCAGCTCTTTAGATTGTCCCATGTATTCTGCCACAAATGATCCCTAAACAGAGAGGCAAGAGTACTCCTTGATTACCACCAAGTGTAACCTTGCACTAAAAATATCTGAGGATATTATGACTGGTAAAGTTCATCAAAGTCATCTAATTCATCTTAATCTATTTGATTCATAGTAAGAAAATTAAATTGGAATTAAGAATTGTATGAAGTGCCTCACTGTTGGATTAACTGGGTCCAACTCTCTTCATAATGTACTTGTTACTCATTGGTCAGAAATAACTTTGGATGAAACACCTTTTGGATTGTTGTCTTAGACCACTTGTTTCTCCACCCCAGGTAGTGCAGAGATACCCAGCACCATATCACCTTCTCCTCATAATCCCTTAACATTCCTGAATAGAGTCATAGAGACCCCTCAGCATCAATGGTATGGCCTTAATTTTAGATTTGAGCACTCCTATATTATTGGCTGGGAATAATCGAAGATGTGGTCACAGTACCCTTTTCCTGAGATCACCTTCATACTTGCCTGAAAATCAATTAAAGCTTTGTGAACAAGACTAGACTAATATTATTCTAAAGCTTTTAAAACAATTTTCCCATAAATAATTGTCTTTTATTGAATTAAACTTAAGTATTGCTAAATTAAGATTTTTTACATAAACCCAACTAAATGAAAACAGTAATTGATATGTTATAGAAGATTTTGTTATGTATTATAGGTCATTCATATTTTAGAAAAAAGTTATAATAGTTAAAGCATGCTAAGCTTCTTATTTTAAGATAGTCAAGAATGAAAAGATAGAATTAGAGACAAAATGCTTTAAACCAATAGAAACATTACTTGAGAAAAGAAAAGGAAATACAGGAAAACTGGGGCACAAATTTTTTTAAAGTAGGAGGCATCTGCCATACCATTGGAAGGTCCCCACAGTTCTGGACCATAACCACTGTCTTCTTGCGAGAGAAAGGGCCTAGTTATGTCACCATGTTCCAGAAGAGAATATTGACTACAAAAACTTACCAGGTAGTTCAGTCTGGGCTGATCCTTCCTTGGCCTTCTCAGAAAGGAGCTTGCTAGATTCTCCTTTCTGCAGGAACTACAGCAGCACAATACCATCCCTAACAACCTCAGTCAGAAAGGGCCCAGCTTATCACTTGACCTTGTCAAACTTCCAGTCCACCTAATTTGTTTTAGATCTATAAATTGTGGACCACACAGCTGCAAGCAAGCAGTTGAGTGACACCTTTAATATTCTGTAATGTCAGTCCAAAAGCCTGCACCAAACCACAGCACAGTAAATATTTAGACACTGATTTTGCAATGCATGGAGGAATATAACAAACATTACAAATTATCCTTGCTGATTTAAGATTTGATAATTCTAGTTGACTTTGGGCTGTAATAGGCGTTATGAACTATATTTGTTTGTGCCTGCATGGAAGCAGGGTATGATGATGGGTTGGTGACTGAGGATACTGATGAAGGGAAGGTCAACCTGTGGTGGGATTGAGGACTGAACATTTACCGTTGAAATTACCATATTATAAATAAATTGACAAATATGGTGTTATAAAAATTAGAAAAAATAAAGAAGAGTATGTAGAAGGCGAGAAAACATTTTATGTTATGTTTACTAGGAGAAGTGGTGAGCACTCTACATTAGTTTTAAATCATACAAGATGGTAAAATAAAGGGCCTAGAGAAAAGTATAAATATTGAGAGTATTACTGTACATCATGTGTATGAATTTTGGGCCTATTCTCGGTATTTTTTCTCCAGGGTCATTATCTTTATAATCTCACTCTATTTCCCTCTTATTTCGATATCCCTAATCTTAATAAAAAATGTTCCTTTATATGATGCATTTAGTCCAAGTATCACATCTACATAGAGTGAAAATAAGTGGAATATGTATGTGTGTATGCATATGTATATATATACATATATATAAAGTGCTATTTTGCTTCTTCATGTATTTCATTTGTATTTGACATTGGAAGCTGATGGGGATTATCACATTATATCAGGATTTCCTCTCTTCACACTTCTAGTTAACTGTGGTTTTTCTTTTTTTTTTTTTTAATGTCTCCAATACTGAAAATTTTAAATAACTGTTTCAGTCCTCAGGCTATAGAAAAAAGGTTGATAGAGGGAAGTTTACTTCATATTATAGAATTCTGTGCCACGTAAACATTTTACAAGTCTCTTGGGAACTACAGCTATCACATTTTGTAAACTATAGGGTTGATTAAATCTATATCTCCACAGGTTGTTTTCACCCTTTTTGTTTTATTCCACAGCAGACTTTGACCTACATTGCACTGACCTTTATAATGGGTTTATAGAGAATCAATCAGGCTGGAACAAAACTAAAGTACAGAACAGTATTCTTTATATTAAATTGGTTAAACCCAGCAGGCATGAAAAATAAAATAGAGCTGATTGATTTTCTGACCTTTAAAGTATTTTCTATGTAAAGTATACAGGTTCCACAGTACTGTCTTTAACACTGAAATTGAATTTCAAATTTAACATAATAGTGGCAAATAACTACTCACTTCACTTTTTGTAATATTATTATTTCCTTAAAATATCCATTATTTTTAACCTATGGAAAATTTTGGGGGTAGGGGCAGTTTTTGTCACACCTGGAGGAGTTATACTTGGCTTTGCATTTGGGAATCACTTCTGGCTGTACTCAAAGGACATACTGAATGTTAGGATCAAGCTTTGGTAGTGCACATGCAAGGCAAGTACCATACGCACTCTGCTGTCTGACACCAAACCTATACAAATTTTTATTCCGATAAACCAAGACAAATTTTTGTTTGTTTGGTTGGTTTTTGTTTTTAGAGCCACACCCGTTTGATGCTCAGGGGTTACTCCTGTCTAAGCGCTTAGAAATTGCTTGGGGGGACCATATGGGACGCTGGGGGGGGGAATCGAACCACGGTCCTGTTCTTTCCTTGGCTAGTGCTTGCAAGGCAGACACTTTACCTCTAGCGCCACCTCGCTGGCCCCATAGCAAATTATTTTTTAATTTTTTTATTTAAACAACTTTATTACATACATGATTGTGTTTGGGTTTCAGTCATGTAAAGAACACCACCCATAACCAGTGCAACATTCCCATCACCAATGTCCCAAATCTCCCCCATCCCCACCCAATCCCCACCTGTACTCTAGACAGGCTTTCTATTTCCCTCATACATTCTCATTATTAGGATAGTTCAAAACGTAGTTATTTCTCTAACTAAACTCATCCCTGTTTGTGGTGAGCTTCATGAGGTGAGATGTAACTTCCAGCTCTTTTCTCTTTTGTGTCTGAAAGTTATAATTGCAATAATGTCTTTCATTTTTCTTAAAACCCATAGATGAGTGAGACCATTCTGCATCTTTCTCTCTCTCTCTCTCTCTCTCTCTCTCTCTCTCTCTCTCTCTCTCTCTCTGACTTATTTCACTCAGTATAATAGATTTTTTATGATAAAACATGAATATCTCTTGTAAAATCAGCGAAGTCTATCTAATGATTTAGGCATTTTGCCTTCATGCATCTCTAATGCATTAATTCGAGTATTGCTTCAATTCATTAATGCTATTTGAATTTATAGATAATGATTTTCAGAAGTAAAGTGAAAAGTATGTCTAATAAAATACTAGAAAATGATTAAGAAATTGTAATCTGGAAATGGAGCAATAGTGTAGTGAGGGTGTTTGCCTTTTATACATTAACTCAGAATTTTGATCTCTGGCATCCAATGTGGTCCTCCTCGAGCCAGCCAGTAATGATTTCTATCACAGAGCCAGAAGTAACTCCTGAGCACTGCCAACTGTGGACCAGCCCGCTCCCCCAAAAAAAGTTTGCATCATTTCAGAGTATTTTAAGAGTTAATATAATTTTAATTACAGTATAGTATCAGAGATGCTATATAGATATTATCTTTATATTATTTCAAAATATTGTAATATATAAAATATTTGATATTTATAAAATAATCTATGATAATAGAATCATAGGAAATAAATTACTTTTAAACTCTCTACTATCTCAGAAAGCATTTATGGATATATAGGTATATATTTCCTTTTGTAATTCTGTGAATAAGCTGGAATTCTCAAGTATATTTTATGGCAAGAATTACTTGCTTAATATACTAAATAATACTTAGTTATTTTATATGAAAAGCATTTAATTTGATATTGATCACTAAAATATATAGACTGATCCTACTAACAATTTTTCATTCTTATATTGGTCTAGATAAATAAGACTGACAAAGATAAATCTTTGTCAACTTCTTTAAAAGGAAAGTTATGGAATCCTGCATTCTATTTCTTTTTTGATTGCTCTATGTCTTACTTTGAAATACAAAAAAAATTACGGTGCTATGTTTATTAAATGACCAATGTGTGCTCTTCAAAATATGCATATTGAAGTTACTCCTAAAACCATAGAATGTGATCATATTTTGTAGGCATGTTTTTATTTTAATATAGACAATTCAGTTAAAATGTAGATTTTGAGAGATAAATAAATGTGGTTGGTGTTCTCATAAAAAAAGGTCTTTGAATAGATAGTCAAGGAGAAAGATGACACACAGTTAACAGGAAAAGACAGTCTTCTCTAAAACAAAAAAAAGTTGATATAGAACAGATGTTTTGGGCACTTCAATGAAGACGGTCCTTCTGAAATTCTGATCTTGAAAAACCATCTGGTTAAAAAATTAGTTTTAGTTGTTCAGCCACTCAGCACATACCACTTTGTTACACAGCCTTGAAAACAAATTTAATTGCTTTGCCACTTGACATTACTCTTGAATAGCAATCATCTATTCTTTTAAGGTAGAATATAGTACAGCTGGCTATATATCAACAATTAAATCCAGTGATTTCAAGAAATTATAAAGTAGATTAATATTTAAGATAATTCATATGAAGAAAGAAAATGACCAGAAGTGGAAACCATTTAACACTCTTCAGGAATCCAGGATAAATTCATTTTTAATTTTTATCATTAAATGTTTAATGAATATACATTATTATTAAATGTTCAAAATTGGAAAGGCAGTGCGTTTTAGTAGGCTGACAACCAAAGTTTTCTAAGTACATGTGCTCTTTACTCTTTATGGTGATGCAGAATGAGTCACTTTATCATCATTACCATTATATTATCATTATATTTTTATAATACAGATGAATCTAGCTTGAACTACTCATAATTACAACTTTCTAAATGGCCCAGCATAATGAATAATTCTATTAATAGAATGAGAATTCCATAGATATTGCTTTATGATAATCAAACTACTGTTCTAAATATTGCATCAAGATTAATAAGTGCTTAAAATTGTCACTAATTTTTCAAGGCATTTATTTAATGATGTAATTTTCTAAATAACTTTTATTTCTACTTACATAAAATAAATTCTAAGAAAATCTTTGTATATTTTCTATCCAAATTTAATTTTCTTATAAATGTACAATTAAATATAACACAATAATAACACAGTTATGGCCTCATACTTCATATTTTATTAGGCACCCCTAATATTTTGTTATAAGAATAGTTTTAAGAATATTAAATATACATTGTTTTTAGTTATAAATAATTAAATTGTTGAGATGTAATTATAGTATATTTATTAAAATTATTAAAATTTTAACTATATCTCATTAAATACTATGTATAATTACTTTATTTGCATTAATAAAATTGAAGTTTGGTTGCATTCATAAAGCTGCATCTTTTATATCAAATTTTATATGGAAATTTTTTAAATTTTATCCTTGATAACTATGGTTTATATGCAGTTTTAATCAATTGCACAGATTTGCCTGACTTCATTTTCATTGTTTTCCACAGGGCTAACTGTCAAAACTTCACTTTAAATGGTGAAAACCCAAGATATTGACATTGATAATACTGCACTATTTGGGCTAGCATAAAAATTTTTGTGTCTACAGAGCCACACTCATTTTCCTCCCACATCATCAGCTTTCTCTTGTCCTCAGAATTAAAACTGTCCATTCTCAAATTGATGGATCTATTGATAGAAACTTATTTTTTCAATTTTCTCATTTTAAAAATATTGTAAAACATAATGTATTACATACCTACTTGAAATTTTTATCAGTCAAATTTTCTAGAAATTCAAGCAGTTTTCTTTAAGTTTCAAGTTATTTTCACTTTTCTATAGAGCTGCATCTCTATATATGTTTAAAAAGTTTTTCTAATAAAAGACTGTTGATTAAACAGTTTTATAATAATAGTAGGTTTTCATATTTTGTCTATAAAATAATTCTATTAGAGTTCTAATAGTAAAAAACTTATAGTGGGTTTCAATGTTTTTGCATTAAGATAATGAAAATTTCTTTTAAGGACAGATTTTGAGTGAAACTTACAAACACTTTTCTGTAATAAAAATAAAAGGAAATTAATTACTGGGGCATATGGTAGGTAAGAACTATGCTTCTTGACTACACTGCAATGCTTCACACTTCATCTGAAGTACATAAGTAGTAAATGTCTACTTCTTTCTGCCAGTAGAAAGTATAACTACATTTATTTTGATTTTGTTTACACTAGTATAAGTATAATGTATTTCATTTTGTTCTAAATTTACATTCTCATAATGACTAACTTTATTAAATAGCTGATTCTTTTGATTTGAGTTGCCTATATGTTAGTTTATTAATGTGAAATATTAGTTGTACTATTCATGTTATCATACTTTTTTGTTGTTGTTTGCTTCTATTTCCTTCTGTTTATTTTGTGCTATTGGGCAACAAGCAGCAACCATGATAAGGCACTGTCACCAAGAGAGTTAAAATCTTTTCTACAAATTTTATGGCACACATAAGATAATATCTTAAATAAAGTATGTGTATATTGAAGAATAACTATAAAGTTTATTTACTTGAAGAGCAAAGAATTTTGACATAATCATTCTATGATAGAATATTAGATAACTAATAATAATACAAAAATTGTGAATTGCTGCCAACATAGCTAGTTTGTTCTCCAGAGTATGTCTTTATTAAAGTACAGAATTTTAAGTGATTTGTCCCATGATACAATTTTCATTATAAAACTACAGATACAGGACCGGACCAGTGATCATTAATATGCATTTTTGCAATAGACATGTGATGTATTTTCATGATAACAAAATACATTTTAATTTTTCAGTGGTTACAGTGGGTATGCAAATAGTTACAAGTATACTAGGAAAATATAAAATAATTTTGATAGTTGATAAGGAAGCTCAAGGGAATAAGCTGGATATTTCTTCACAAATTTATTTGGAAAGCAGTACTAGAAGTCCTTGTTCCAGTTAGAAAAACTGCAATCAAAATATCTCCTGGGGCATCCCTGGAGTAGAATTGAAAGAAACAATGTACTGTTGCTCACCATCTTTATAAGATGTGGTTCATAAGAGCACTAGAAACTTTTTTATATTAATTCAATGTTGGAGAAACTAAAACACATTCTAGGATACTCAAACTACCGTATTTGCTGGCGTATAAGACAACTTTTGAAACAAAAAAAAAGTCAACTGAAAATCGGGTGTCATCTTATATGCTGAGTATATCCCGAAAAAAAACGTCTCGATATGCCACTAGACGAAAATCATCTGGATATTGCCACGAAACGAATTTTCCAGCTCTATCCTGCATCAATCACTGCAAGGCTTTTGATGCATGCAAATTAAACAATGTTCTGTACCCGAATCTACACTGTCAAAAGCCTGCTCAAATGGGCCAGAGTCAGAGAGGAAGTCTAGTACAGTATACCCTTTGAACCTTTGCTTGTTGTGATTGGCTCACTGTGGTACATACAGTTGCAGCACAGGAACGTTCTGTTTTATACAGTGAATATAGGTCTAAACCTATGTTTTAACTGTAAAATTAGGGGGTTGTCTTATATGACCAGTCGTCCTATACGCCAGCAAATACGGTAAGTATATTCACAATTGAAATGTAATTGAAATTACATCAAATGTAATTAAAACATAACCACTTTAATGTTACAAATCAAAAGGTTTATTATCTATAGATAGTAAGTTTATAATAAATTCAGGAGCAAAACATGTTCATGATAACAAATATTCATTCACTTAATGCCACTATTTATATTCATAAATTTCAAATTTTATTCTGACCAATGGATACAAGCAATCCTAACCAGTAGAAAAACAAAACTTGGTATATTGAAATTTCAATCCCAATATTTCAAATAGAAAAGTTTCAAAAGGACATTGAAATAATAGATTAAAAATGATAGGTATATTATAAAAATTCAGGTTACAGTATGCACAGAAACTAACAATTATACCAAAAGTATATATTTATAGTTTGTTATATATCTCTTAATAATATATCTCTTAATAAAAACCTAAATGATTTGTTAAGAAAAAATATGATGGCTGGAGCAAACTACTGCTGGTTAGGTAGGCCCTTACCTTGTACATGTCAGACCCATGTTTTATGTCCTGCACCCCATATGTCCATGCCTCCCTGATCTTCCTTAGCACAGAGCAAGAGTAAGTCCTGAGCATAATCAGTTGTCCAAGAAAAAAATTAATTATGAATAATAAAGCTAGTATCTAAAGACATTTCTGGTAACTGATATTTTCTTTCTATTTTTAATAAAATTCTATTAAAGTAGTTTACTTCCTTAAAAATAAATAAGTACTATATCTGATGACTTTTGTCTTTTTTTCAAAAGTTCAAAATTAATACTTTGGATCAAAAACCATATTCTATAATGAATGGTGAATATTCTCTTACATTCTAAATAAGGATCCATTCCTTGTTACTTGTCAGATTCTCGTGAATGCAAAATTAATTTCCTGCCCTCATATTCACACTGCATAATAGGAGTTATTAAAAAATGTGGAAACTGACCCTTTTCTTCCCTCTCTGAATCAGTCTCTCCATAGTCCAAGCAGGACAGCATGGTTTTAGGCCAGAAACTTCCTGAAACATTCAGGTAGAAGATTGAGTTCAGATGAGAGGTCTTGGAGCACTTGCTTCTTCTAATGTCTTCTTCTCCTAATGTCTTCTTGCTTCAGGCTCTGAGTCACTTGCCTCACACTGAGGAATGCTTTTTGAATTGAGGTTTCAGCTAAAAATATATTAGAACATCATTCTAAATCTCTGCGATAGTTGCTATACTCTGTCCTCTCTTGTTAGCATACCCTTTTTTTATTAATTTTTATTGTGGCCAAAGTGAATTACAGATATTTCACAGTAGTATTCAAGGTTCATAGTGACAATAAATCAAGGGCTTTCCCACCACCAGTGATGTCCTCCCTCCACCCCTGTTCCCAGTATGCATTCCATATCACCCTCCTTTAACCCCCAGAATACTAGTGAAACTGGTTCCCACTTGTAGAGCTTGCTGTGGATTAGGTATAGATTCTGTGTACACTTTTAATAAAACATTTGTGTCTCTACAAGTTAGGTCTCAACCAGAAAACCAAGGGGAATAACTCAAAATCAGAATCTCAGTTTAATGATATTTTCTGCTTTCTATTAATTTACTTTTCACTCTTTTGAAAATTGGGGCATAATTTATAAGACATTGCAGCAGTATGCAGTGTTGTTAAGGGGCATTGTTCAATCTACCACATCTTCCTTCACTGAATTTTTCACAACCACATCACTCCTTTTCAAAAATATTTTACTGGCATTAAGAAAGATAGAAATTATTAGCTTATTTTAAGCTTCATTTTATTTTTGCTGTTGTATTGGAGCCAAATACAGTATGATTAATTCTGACTCTGAACTCAGGGATCACTCCTGAGTAACTCAGGGACCCAAGCAAGGCTGTCATACTAGGAATACAATCCAGAATGTCTTATACTTTTAAATTATTATTATTTTTGTATGAGATTGACACTTAGATTGCTGGTATATCAATTATATATCTTTCCTGCCTATGTAGATAAGGCTCCTCCAGCATGTTGAAGGCAAATAGAATTAAAGACTGAACTCTGTGCAGAAATAAATGACACTAATAGATGATGCTCATATTTGAACACAGTATTTGTTCTTACCCTTTAAACTAAATCCAAGCTCTAGCATTGACAGGAAGCTGCCTTACTCTACATAGTTTAATTGTTAGGGTTTATAGTCTTGTGAATCAGTTCTTTAAAATAAATATATTTTGTTCAATTTATATGTTTCTCTGAAGCAAATCTGATAAATAATTAAGATAAATATAAATATATTTATGTATAAATATATTTATTTATAAATATAAACATATTTATATAAATATAAATATAATATAAATTATATAAATATAATCTGATAAATAAATAAAAATCTGATAAATAATTAAGAATGAAAGCAAATCACCCTCTCTTTCATTTCAACTGATCTAAGGGAAATACATTGTTTTATTGGGTCTTAGATTTAAGCAAATTTATTTTCAAAAGAATCAAAACAAGATGACTCTCTTAGAAAAATACAGAAAATAATACATTTTCTTATAAACATAATGCTCCCAAATATAACAGACAAATAAACATATAAGCCATGGATTTAATATAAATCAGCATGTGTGCTAAACCTAGAAAACCTATTTTAGAGAAGCAAGCAATAAAAAGGTAGAATCAATCTCAACCTGCACTCCAATGTTTGTTTACTGGATTTTTGGTATAGTTATTAAGAAACTACCAAGTCTGAAATATTTGTTTCTCTATAAGTAAAAATACCAAACACTTATTTTTTACTAGCATATGCACTGATCACTCTATTGATACAAATTGAAGTAGACTAAAGCAGACTTTCATCAAAAGAACTATGCTTTCTAATAGCGTACTCTGTTTTATCAATTCTGTTAAACTTTAAATATAGTTTAATTTATTATTATAAATTACTCCTTTGATTTAAATAAGGTTAAGTTATATTTATAAGTAAATCATACTTTGTATTTGCTATAGAATCCAAAGATAAAACTAAGGGATCAAAATAGGACATTTTTAGTGCCTCTTTTATTTCTTTTAGGAATTATACTGATGCTCAAAATACTGTCATATATGAGTCACAACAAAAAAATATTAAGTATTCTTAATTCATATGTGAATGGTAATAAAATAAAGCTTAATGTAAAACATGCTTTTAAGAATTGACACTCCTAGATATTAAATATTTAGGCAATCTACTTTAAGTTTAAATTTTCAAATCTAAACATTTAGCCAAGCTATGAATATTTGAGGTTATTATGTGTCCACATATTTTTATCCTTGGTAAAAATAAATATACTATTGTGGACTCTGGATCAATTTGATGACATAAAAATCTCTTGAATTGTTCTACACAATAAACAAATCAAATATCTCAAACAGAGAAATTTGGTGAGTAGTTGTGCCTACCATAAGCTTTAAAAGCTAGATTTTTGTTGCCTACACTGAAAGTAACTGAGATAAACCCATATCAAATGGGTCAGACAAAACAAATGTTCACAATCAAATTACACAGAAATAAGTAGCAATATGTTTTTGTCCGTTTTCCATAGGAAGGCAATAAAATCAATGAATGCATTTGATTTTGCATTATTAAACTACCAAGATTTCCCTACACACTTGTGTTGCTAAAATTGTTTAAAATTAATATTTTTAAAATGTTTAAATTTAAATTTATTAAAATAAGGATACAAAGAACAAATCCAAAAACTGTGTACTAAAGAAATAAATGCATTTAATAAAATATACAGCTAATGCTTGGTTTTCATATGTTTATCGACTATTGGATCTCATTCTTGAATATTGCTTAATATGAAGAAGAAATATTAACTCCATGTACATCTAAGAAAGATTCATAAAATATTACTTCATAGGATAGAACAAGTAGTTAGAAATTAATAAATGCTTTATTTAATAGCATAATCGCAGTATCACTGTCCTTAGTGATTATTTGAATCTATACTAGAATACTCTCACACATGCAACTTTTATAGGTTACACTTCAGAGTTTTAGAACTTGTAAAGTATGTTTTTACATAAAAACTTCTTGGAAAAAATTTTCTACAAAAACTCCAGAAGTACACAATTATACAATTATCACTAGCTATAATAAAAAGCTGAAAGGAATTTTGTTATTTTGGGGAGGGTTTCTAAGCAGTGTTAAGAGATATAGGGAAGCCTTCCTGGGCTTCAAGTCAACCAGGTAGTAAGTAAATTTGAGGACCTGAACACAGTGAACCTTTGCTAAGGATTACACCTGACAGTGCTTCGAAATCTCCATAGCTATACTCAGGGATACTTGTGGTACCATGTGGTGTCAGGTTTCACTATAGACAATAACTTAAAATATATAATTTGTAAGCACTTCCTAAAATCTCACTTTCTGATTTACTGTATTATTCTTGGCACTACTAAAAATATGCTAATGAATAGAAGTAGAAGTAAGCCTGAGGATCTAGTTGGGGTTGGGAGAATGCTCATCTCTGTAGTAAAAGAAAATAGTATAAAAACAAAAACAAAAACAAAACAAACAAAAAAAAACAACAGCACTTATTATCTTAAACATTCAAAGAAACTATTCACAAGGTTGCTTTATGGACTTGTCTTAGAAATATCTTCTGGAGTTGAAGATTAATCTCTATCAAGTGAAAAAGTCAAATTACCAACTTTTATTTGGTAATAAAATAAAATAAAAATAAATAATAAATAAACTAAAATAAGGCAAATATCACAAAAATTAAAGAGTAACATTCCTAATGCATATATTAATTGTCAGAAGTTTGACATAATAATATGATGCAATGCTCTACATGTAACTATACTAATTTGGGTCTAAGAATTTCTTATTCTAAAACTTTTAGATAATTTTTCAAATAACAGCTATCAAACAAATATCATTGTACATATTTTCTATACTACAAGGACAAGTATATCAATTTGAGTTTAATTAAATACTCTATCTTTTCATGAATTATGATTGAATATACAACTTTGGGATGACACACCGGTTGATGTTAGAAATAAGTGTTCAGGTTTCATTGCTTTCAGTAGTGGGAAGAGCATATGTGGTACTGGGGACTGAACTGAGATCAGCAATGTGAAAGGTAAGCACCTTAAACCCTTTATTATCTTCATGATGCCCACAGACATGGTATAAAAATAAGTGGTATGTATATATATATATATTGATTGGGATTACTAATAACATTATATACATAAGTATATTGTTAAACTATTTTCAAATATGGCATCTACAAATAAAATAGTCTAAAGGTAAAATAAAATTGCATTGTCTTATTTATATTTATAAGATTCATGAAGCATTTTAGTCAAATACTTTTGTGGTAAATATTTGAATGAATAAAACAATAAAAGGCTTAGAAAAATTTATTAGTTCGAGTGAGTGAGTGAGAAATGGCTGCATGTGGGGGTTTCCAGGCAGAGTGCTGATTGCTCTACCTGCAGAGTCTCCACCCGGCTGTGCTTCTTCTGAGGAAACTGAGCACCGGAAAGGAGCCCTGTCCTACTCTTCTCTGTCTTTCCTGAACTCTGGAAGCTCTCCTCAGAGCCCTGGGAAGCGAACCCCAAAGAAACTACATTCGGGAGCTACCCAGCAAGCCAGTGAGTGAGTGAGAAATGGCTGCATGTGGGGGTTTTCAGGCAGAGTGCTGATTGCTCTACCTGCAGAGTCTCCACCGGACTGTGCTTCTTCTGAGGAACTGAGCACCGGAAGGGAGCCCTGTCCTACCCTTCTCTGTTTTTCCTGAACTCTGGAAGCTCTCCTCAGAGCCCTGGGAAGCGAACCCCAAAGAAACTACATTCGGCAGCTACCCAGCGAGCCAGTGAGTGAGTGAGAAATGGCTGCATGTGGGGGTTTCCAGGCAGAGTGCTGATTGCTCTACCTGCAGAGTCTCCACCGGGCTGTGCTTCTTCTGAGGAAACTGAGCACTGGAAGGGAGCCCTGTCCTACTCTTCTCTGTCTTTCCTGAACTCTGGAAGCTCTCCTCAGAGCCCTGGGAAGCGAACCCCCAAAGAAACTACATTTGGAAGCTACCCAGCGAGCCAGTGAGTGAGTGAGAAATGGCTGCATGTGGGGGTTTTCAGGCAGAGTGCTGATTGCTCTACCTGCAGAGTCTCCACCGGGCTGTGCTTCTTTTGAGGAACTGAGCACCGGAAGGGAGCCCTGTCCTACCCTTCTCTGTCTTTCCTGAACTCTGGAAGCTCTCCTCAGAGCCCTGGGAAGCGAACCCCAAAGAAACTACATTTGGAAGCTACCCAGCGAACCAGAAACTGAGCACCTGAAGGGAGCCCTGTCCTACTCTTCTCTGTCTTTCCTGAACTCTGGAAGCTCTCCTCAGAGCCCTGGGAAGTGAACCCCAAAGAAACTACATTCGGGAGCTACCCAGCGAGCCAGTGAGTGAGTAAGAAATGGCTGGATGTGGGGGTTTCCAGGCAGAGTGCTGATTGTTCTACCTGCAGAGTCTCTACTCGGCTGTGCTTCTTCTGAGGAAACTGAGCACCGGAAGGGAGCCCTGTCCTACCCTTCTCTGTCTTTCCTGAACTCTGGAAGCTCTCCTCAGAGCCCTGGGAAGCGAACCCCAAAGAAACTAAATTCGGAAGCTACCCAGCGAGCCAGTGACTCTCCTCAGAGTCCTGGGAAGTGAACCCCAAAAATACAGCATTCTGAAGCTGCCCAGCGAGCGAGTGAAAACTACGCCTGACCAGTGGGGCCCGACTGTGAAAAACTGTGAGTGCTGCCTGTGTGTGTCTCTCTGCTATCCTGTTGCGTGAACCTCCTGAGAGTGGGCTGAAAAGAGGCTCCAGAAGGCACTTAGCTCCACTTTGCTACGCAGCCGTGCGCTCTTTCTAAAAAAAGAACACCATCACAAGAAGAAAAAAACCACACTAAGAACTGTGCTGGATCACAGAAGCAAGAATTTCTCTCCAGACTGTCTTCTTTGCTGCGTGCTTGGGCCTAAGATTTGATCCTGTGTGAGGCTTCATCCACGGAGGACTCCCCTACCTTGGAGGCAAGTCGGCCCATCCAGAAGGGCGGAGCCAGAGAAGTGTGTTGCCTGCATCATATAACCAATGAATACCACCACAACACGTAGAAAAACGCACAATACAAGTGTGACAATGGGGAAACAACGCAGGCCAGCATCAGACATAGAGAATGAAGATGACAATTCTGATGACCAGTTAAAGACCAACCAACTAATCAATCTCTCAGATAAGGACTTTAGAGTAGCAATATGGAATATACTCAAAGAACTCAAAGAAACCATGAATAGAATAGAACAGAACACTAATAAGAATCAAGAAAATATGAAGACAGAAATCACAAAACTCCAAACTGAAATAACATGTCAAATAACAGGCCTGAAAAAATCAGTAAACGAAGTGAATGACAAAATGGATAAGCTCTGGGACATGGTATCAGAAGCTGAGAATAGACTTGGTGCTGTGGAAGATGAGATACATAACAATTCCATACAACAGGAGAGATTGGAAAAAAAAAACTTAAAACAAATGAACAGACAATGGAAAAATTAGTCAAAGAATGGGAACAGATGAAAATAGAGGTCTATGATAAGATCAACAGAAACAACTTAAGAATCATTGGAGTCCCAGAGACCCAGGAAGAAAATTTCCAGGAAGAATTAACGGTCAAGAACATCATTAAAGAGAAACTCCCAGAGCTAAAGAATATATGTGATCAAATCCTGCATGCTCGAAGAGTACCAACCAAAAGAGACCCAAGAAAAACCACACCAAGACACATCCTAGTCACAATGACAAATCCCACAGATAGAGACAGAATTCTGAAAACAGCAAGATCAAAAGGGGAAATTACATTCAAGCAAGCATCCTTGAGATTTACAGCAGACCTGTCACCAGAAACACTAAATGCCAGAAAGCAGTGGTGGGATATTGTGACAAGACTGAATGAAATGAATGCTTCACCTAGAATACTGTACCCAGCAAAACTCACTTTCCGGTTTGACGGAAGAATACATGGTTTCACAGACAAAAAACAGCTCAGAAACTTTACAGACTCCAAACCAGTCTTAAGAGAAAAACTGAAAGACCTAATCTAAGACAAGACTGACCAAAAGACACACCAAATTTCGATATAAAGATGGCATTAAATCCCAGGACAATTCTTTCTCTCAAAGTCAATGGACTAAATGCACCAGTTAAGAGACACAGAGTGGCTAAATGGATCAAAAAACTCAATCCAAACTTCTGCTGCCTACAAGAAACGCACCTGAATAGTCAGAACAAACATAGACTCAAAATAAAAGGCTGGAGAAAAATTATCCAAGCAAACAACACCCATAAAAAAGCTGGAGTGGCCATACTAATATCAGATAATGCAAACTTTATACTCAGGAAGGTTGTAAGGGACAAAGATGGATATTTTATATTAATCAAGGGGTATGTAGAGCAGGAAGAAATAACTCTCCTAAACATATATGCACCAAATGAGGGGCCAGCAAAATATTTAAAACAACTGTTGACAAATCTGAAAAACAATATCAATAACAACACAATAATTGTGGGAGACCTCAACACTGCTTTGTCAACACTGGATAGGTCAACCAGACTGAAACCCAACAAGAATATACTAGACCTGAGGAGAGAAATGGAAGAAAGAGGCCTAGTGGATATATATAGGACACTCCATCCCCAGAAACCTGGATACACATTCTTCTCCAATGTACATGGGACATTCTCCAGGATAGACTACATGATGGCACATAAAACATACCTCCATAATATCAAGAGGATAGAAATTTTGCAGACTACCTTCGCTGACCACAAGGCTCTGAAATTATTTGTGAATTCCAAAGGGACTCAGAAGAAAAAATTTAACACCTGGAAGTTAAACAGCCTCATACTCAATAACCAGTGGGTCCGAGATGAAATCAAGAAGGAAATCAAAAGGTTCCTGGAAACAAATGACAATAAAGACACAAACTATCAGAACATATGGGAAACAGCAAAAGCAGTACTGATAGGAAAATTTATAGCTTTGCAAGCACACATCAGGAAGGAAGAAGGAGCTTACCTGAGTAGCTTAATGACACAGCTAATAGAACTAGAAAGTACTCAACAAAAGGACCCAAAAATAGGAGACAGAAGGAAATAACAAAGCTGAGAGCAGAAATCAACGAAGTGGAAACCCAAAAAACAATCCGAAAGATCAACGAAAGCAGAAGTTGGTTCTTCGAAAAAATAAACAAGATTGATAGACCACTGGCAAACCTAACAAAGAAAGAGAGAGAGAGAAACTTGATAACTCGTATTAGGAATGAAAAAGGAGAGATCACTACTGATATGACAGAGATTCAAAGGGTAATCAGAAACTACTTTGAAAAACTCTATGCCACTAAAAATGAGAACCTGAAAGAAATGGATAAATTCTTGGACTCTTATAATCTTCCACGGTTGAAAGAAGAGGATGTAGCATATCTAAACACCCACATCACCATTGATGAAATAAAAATGGTAATCAAAAGTCTGCCCAAAAACAAAAGCCCAGGTCCAGATGGATTAACTAATGAATTCTATCAAACTTTCCAAAAGGTACTACTACCAATCCTGGCAAGACTCTTTCATGAAATTGAACAAGTGAAAACACTTCCAAATAGATTTTATGAAGCCAACATCACCTTGATACCTAAACCAGACAGATATGCTACGAAAAAAGAAAATTACAGACCAATATCGCTGATGAATGCAGACGCAAAGATCCTCAACAAAATCCTGGCAAATAGGATTCAATACCTCATTAAGAAGATCATCCACTACGATCAAGTAGGTTTCATCCAGGGAATGCAAGGATGGCTTAACATCCGTAAGTCTATCAACATAATACACAACATCAACAACAAGAAAAATAAAAACCACATGATTATATCAATAGATGCAGAGAAAGCATTTGACAAGGTCCAACACCCATTCTTGATCAATACTCTCAGCAAGATGGGAATGGAAGGAACCTTTCTCAATATAGTTAAGGCCATCTACCACAAGCCAGTGGCAAATATTATCCTCAATGGAGATAAACTAAAATCCTTCCCTCTAAATTCTGGCACAAGACAAGGCTGTCCTCTCTCACCACTCCTATTCAACATAGCACTGGAAGCACTTGCTATAGCGATTAGGCAAGAAAAAGATATCAAGGGAATCCAGATAGGAAAGGAAGAAGTCAAGCTCTCACTGTTTGCAGATGACATGATATGCTCTACTTAGAAAACCCTAAAGACTCTACCAAAAAGCTTCTAGAAACAATAGACTCATATAGCAAGGTGGCAGGCTACAAAATTAACACACAAAAATCAATGGCCTTTCTATACACCAATAGTAATAAAGAAGAAATAGACATTAAGAGTACAACCCCATTCACAATAGTGCCACACAAACTCAAATATCTTGGAATCAACTTGACTAAAAATGTGAAAGACCTATACAAAGAAAACTATAAAACTCTGCTCCAAGAAATAAGAGAGGACACGCGAAAATGGAAACACATACCCTGCTCATGGATTGGTAGGATTAACATCATCAAAATGGCAATACTCCCCAAGGCATTATACAGATTCAATGCTATCCCTCTAAAGATACCTATGACATTCTTCAAAGAGGTAGATCAGGCACTTTTGAAATTTGTTTGGAACAATAAACACCCTAGAATAGCTAAAGCAATCATTGGGTAAAAGAATATGGGAGGAATTACTTTCCCCAACTTTAAACTTTACTACAAAGCAATAGTTATCAAAACAGCATGGTATTGGAATAAGGACAGGTCCTCAGATCAGTGGAATAGGCTTGAATACTCAGAAAATGTTCCCCAGACATACAATCACCTAATTTTTGATAAAGGAGCAGGAAATCCTAAATGGAGCAAGGAAAGCCTCTTCAACAAGTGGTGTTGGCACAACTGGCTAGCCACTTGCAAAAAATTGAACTTAGACCCCCAGCTAACATCATGTACGAAGGTAAAATCCAAATGGATTAAAGACCTCGATATCCGACCCCAAACCATAAGATATATAGAATAACACATAGGCAAATCTCTCCAGGACATTGAGACTTCAGGCATCTTCAAGGAGGAAACTGCACTCTCCAAGCAAGTGAAAACAGAGATTAACAGATGGGAATATATTAAGTTGAGAAGCTTCTGAACCTCAAAGGAAATAGTGCCCAGGATATAAGAGCCACCCACTGAGTGGGAGAATCTATTCACCCAATACCCATCAGACAAAGGCTAATCTCCAAAATATACAAGGCACTGACAGAAATTTACAAGGAAAAAACATCTAATCCCATCAAAAAATGGGGAGAAGAAATGAACAGACACTTTGACAAAGAAGAAATACAAATGGCCAAAAGACACATGAAGAAATGCTCCACATCACTAATCATCAGAGAGATGCAAATCAAAACAACAATGAGATACCACCTCACACCACAGAGAATGGCACACATCACAAAGAATGAGAACAAACAGTGCTGGCGGGGATGTGAGAGAAAGGAACCCTTATCCACTGCTGGTGCGAATGCCGTCTAGTTCAACCTTTATGGAAAGCAATATGGAGATTCCTCCAAAAACTGGAAATCGAGCTCCCATATGATCCAGCTATACCACTCCTAGGAATATACCCTAAGAACACAAAAATACAATACAAAAATCCCTTCCTTACACCTATATTCATTGCAGCACTATTTACCATAGCAAGACTCTGGAAACAACCAAGATGCCCTTCAACAGACGAATGGCTAAAGAAACTGTGGTACATATACACAATGGAATATTATGCAGCTGTCAGGAGGGATGAAGTCATGAAATTTTCCTATACATGGATGTACACAGAATCTATTATGCTGAGTGAAATAAGTCAGAGAGAGAGAGAAAAACGCAGAATGGTCTCACTCATCTATGGGTTTTAAGAAAAATGAAAGACATTCTTGCAATAATAAATTTCAGACACAAAAGAGAAAAGAGCTGGAAGTTCCAGCTCACCTCAGGAAGCTCACCACAAAGAGTGATGAGTTTAGTTAGAGAAATAACTACATTTTGAACTGTCCTAATATTGAGAATGTATGAGGGAAATGTAGAGCCTGTTTAGGGTACAGGCGGGGTTGGGTGGTGAGGAGGGACATTTGGGACCTGGGAGATGGGAATATTGCACTGGTGATGGGTGGTGTTCCTTTTATGACTGAAACCCAAACACAATCATGTATGTAATCAAGGTATTTAAATAAAAAAAATTTATTAGTTCACAGAGTTGAAAAAACTTAGGTAAAATACTAAATACTGTTTATTTTCATAACTGCAAACAGTTCACATTCATATAAGCAGGAATATAGGACACTTTGTACATGGAATGAATATTATTGTAAAGTGAGTTTCTTTATAGTTCTTGAAGATAAGAAGACACTGTGTTTTACAAATATAACTAGAGTATATAATAAATTAGAGAATATACCAAAAAAGAAAAACTGTAGGATATCAAAGTTCACCAATATTATTATTACCAGAATATATCTTTATCATATTTTTAAATTTATAGTGCTTTTATTCATATAGTGGGGTTTTAGACACACAAAGGCCTCAGCATCAATCCCACCTTCCTCTCCCAATGCCCACATGTTTCTTCTGATAACTCTCTCCTCACAAACCTGTCATCTTGACAGGCATCATTTTACATTTAGTTGTTAAAATTTGTTAATCACCATTTGAGTGTTGTTGACTTCATTGTTTGAAAATTATGGTCTACCAATGTTAACACTGTACTCCTGCGATTTCTCATCTGTCCTTCTATCCCTCACATCCACTCTATTTTTATTTCTTCCTAAGACAATGGGGTCAAGGGTAATATATGTTTAAGTCCCCACTTTAAAACATTATATTCCTTCATCCTGTATTCACGCATAATATATATACACCAAGTAATCCAGAAAAAGATGTGTGTATATATATATGTATATATACATATATATACATAAATTTTATATATTCCTGTTCCATTCATACTGCAGCAAATTACATGATTTCATCATTCTTTACAGGTAATTAGTATACTATTCTGGGTATATGATGAATATATGTATTCATTCAATTGTCTTGGGGATATATATTGCTTCCAATTTTACTGTAGTGGGTGCTACAATAAATAAATGACCTCTATGATTCTTTTTAAGTAACTTTTTATCCTGGGTTTATAGGCACACAAAAGTGGGATTGCATCATATAAATGGCAGCTTTATTCTGAATTTACTAAAAAACATCCATTTTGTTTTCCAAAAGGTTTGGATGGACCAGATACCTTTTTCACCGAAGATGAACAGAGTTCCTTTTTTAAATATATCCCTGCCAACAAAGATTTTTTGAGTATTTTTATATGTGCCATTCTCATTGATGTAATGTTTTCATTGTCTTCTTGATTTGGATTTTCTTAATAATAAGTAATAATGAGTATTTATTTACTCTTTTTGTTTTCTTGGGTCATACCTGTGTCACTCAGGATTTACTCTCAGCTTTGAACTCAGAAGTTACTCTTCTCAGGCGCAATAGACCATATAGGATTCAGGAAAGTAAACCCTGGTCAGCTGCATGCAAGGCAAATGCCTTAACCGCTGTGCTAACATTTATATAATGAGAATTTTTCATGTGTCTCTTATTTTTTCTCTGAGAAGTATCTTTTTATTTTATCCTTGCATATTTTTGATATTTTTATATTTTGTTTTCCTGTTGTTGGTTTTGTGAGCATTTTATTTATCCTGGATATCAACTTTTTATGTGATGTGTTAAGTGGAAACATTTCCTCCCACTCATCTCTCTTTTAGCTTTTGCTCATGCTTTTTTTGCCATATATAAACTTCTTTCATCTCTCTTTTAGCTTTTGCCCATGCTTCTTTTGCCATATACAAAACTCTTTATTTTTATATAGTCCCATTTGTTTAGTTTTTATTCTATAGCCTTAGGCAATTGCATTAAATTGTTGAAGACTCCTTTGAAGTCTAGGTCTTAGACCAAGCTTTCTCATACATTTTAGATTCAAGTCTTATATCAAGTTATTTGATCCACATTGAGTTGACATTTGTATAAGGTTGAGGTATGGGTCCATTTTGAATTTCTTACAGATGGCTATATAAATCTCCAGGTATCATTTATTGAAGAGGCTTTCTTAATTAGATTTTATGCTCTCATCTCCTTTGTTAAATATTAGATGACCATATAATTGGGGATTTGAAATTGGATATTCTATTCTGACCTATTGATCAGATTATCTGACTTTATTCTAGCACTGTGTTGTTTTTGTCACCATTGCTTTGTAGTCCAGCTACAAGTTGGTAATGAGGTGCCTCTAGTTCATTATTTTTCAGTATATTTTTGACTATCTGAAAGTATTTTATGGTTCCTCACGAACTTTATAGTTCACTGATCTAACTCTTTGAAAAATATGTTTGAATTTAGATAGTTACTACAATGAATATACATAGTAATTTAGGTAGAATGGTCATTTTGACAATATTGATTATTTCAATCCACAGCTTGGATTTTTCTTGAATTTCATAAGGAATTTTCAATTGCTTTTGTAAGTCCTTTGATGTTTCTCATATCTTTTGTTTTGTTGATTCATAGGCATTGATTTTTATGGATACCCATTATTATTAAATATATATATTGGGATTCCTACAAAACTGACAATAGAAACAAAGTGAGAAGCCAGAGTAACATGGTGGAATGGTGTTTGCCTTGCACACTGCAGACCCAGAACAAACCTAGGTTTGATCCCAGTCATTCATTATGGTTCCCCTTAGTCTGCCAGGAGTGATTTTTGAGCAGAGCCAGGAGTACGCCCTAAGTGCTTCTGTGTGTGACCCAAAAAACAAACAAACTGAATTCAAATTGGAAACAAAATTAAATTCTGAGCTTGCAAGGATAGGCTAATATACATAGAAATCCCTAAGGACTTCATCAATGAAGTAATTAGAAATTATTTATTTAAACTGGCTACTTTTTAAAATACAAAAATGATTTGTATTTCATATTTAAAGAGTAAACTAGATGAAATGATAATTTTTAAATCAAATTTTAGTTGCAGCATAAACACTCAAAAAGTAAGCAGGTGAAAAATGAAATGATATCATCTTATTTGTATTTTGTTTTTAAATCATACCTGTATATGCTCAAGGGTCATTCCTGGATCATTCTTAGCAATGCCTGTGGTAACTACCATCTGTGGTACAAAAATGGGACTGTAGTTAACTGTCTTCAATACAAGTATCCCAACTATTATATCATCACCTGTTCACATATATTTAAATGTAGTTCTTAAAGATTCATAGAACTGGGGCTGGAGACATAGCACAGCACAGCTTATCCAGGAAGGATGGTGGTTCAAATCCCCTGTATCCCATAAGGTCCCCTTGTCTGTCAGGAGCAATTTCTGAGCTCAGAGCCATCAGTAATCTCTGAGAGTTGCCGGGTGTGATCCAAAAACCAAATTAAAAAAAAAGGATTCATAGACCAAATATTAATATATTAGAAATAAAGTTTACCTTATATTTTGAATATCATGTGGGAAATTTGTCACACATGTATCTGGAGTCATATATAAAAATAAATATACATGAGGCCAGAGAGATAGCATAGAAGTAAAGCATTTGTATTAACTGTAGAAGGTTGGTAGTTAAAATCCCGACACCCCATATTGTCCCCTGAGCCTCCCAAGAGTGATTTCTGAGCATGGAGCCAGGAGCAACCCCTGAGTGCTGCCAGATGCGACCCAAACAAAAAAAAAAAAAATTAAAAGTTAAAAAAATAAATATACACTTGTATCATTATATGTGATATATTACATATAATATATGCAAAAATAAAATTTACTTTACAAAATTTACACTAAATCAAACTTTTGACAGCTACATTGTCTTAATTGTCTTATTTTTGTCATATTTGTATCTCAGTGAGTTTACAAAATTGTTATATTTTGTTAAATCTGTTCCCTCTTCTAATTTTATGTCTTGAGGTAATAAAATAGTTGTACTTATTTCTTGGATCTTATTGAATACAAAATAGATTCTATAATATGATTTGACTTTACAATAATATCTAGGACTTTCCCTTTCAATGTGCTTATAAAATAGTTCCTCTAATAATTTTATACTAAATAAATAACAATTTTAACAAAATTTATGTTTTTTATTTATGTAGTTTATGGGCATGCTTCTCATGATAGTATGTAGTGTGTTTTAGTGTATGCGGTACTGAATTTTTGTGCCTGGTGAGCATTATGTTCACATGACTGGTTGCATATATGATTTCTTAAAGTATGTGAGTCATAGTTCCTCTTCAAAAAACCTGTTAATCCAATATATAATTTGGAATTCTTTTGGATATATAATTTAGTCTCTAAACACAAAGTCACTGATCATTCTATAAGTAATTAGATCCAGTTGAAGTAAATTCAATACAAGACTATCCTTCTAAAATGTTTAATAAATTATTTAGTTGAATCACCTTGTGACACACCCTCATCACTGAGCATTTCCTGCCAACAATGTAACTAATTCTCCTTCCACAGACCCCCTGCCTGCCTCTGTGGGCAGATATTTTTTCTCTCTCTCACTTTCCCTCTCTCCCTCCCTCCTCCTCCCTCTCTTTTTACCTCTCTTTTTCTCTGCCCTAGCCCTCTTTCAAGCACTGTGATTTGCATATCACTATCTTCTGCCAGTACTTTTGTTTATAAGTGGATGTACATGGAGAGTATTATGCTAAGCAAATGAGAAAGATAGACATTGAATTATTGAACTCATTTGTGATATATACATTTTAAAAGATGCTTTGGTAATAATATTCAAAGACAATAGATGAGGATCAGGAGGGCCATGTATGGCAGAACATTTGCCACAAAAAGAGAAGTGTAATTAGAGCAGAGAAGAAATTACTATGACAAAGATATAAGATATGATCACTTTGTAATTTTTAAGTCATTTTATAAAAAAAGGTCAGATTTAGCTTACTATTTTGTTGTTTATTTATGTTTATCTATATTTAACATATTATATTTATCTTCTTAGAATTTTATATAATGTTGCATTGGTGTTCTCCTAGAAGTCTTAACCATCGATGGCAAATTTATCAAGAATCTAATGTAAGTTAATGACTGTTGGTTTGCAAATATTTTCACCCAAATCAAAGCTGAATTCCTGTTTCTTTCCTGCCCTTTTTACTTCTCAAAGTCTTATCTTGGTGGGACTAGTTCTTTATAGGTCTCTTGTCTTTAATGTCCCTGACTAGGGGTGGTCTAGTGCTTAATAAAAACTGTAAAACTGTGGCTTGGGTGAGCATAATAAAAGATGTGAGTTTTTTGGGCAGCCTTCTCTCACTCCATGAAGGTGAAAGTTCCCTGATCATATCTACCTTTAGAAATTTAAAATTGCAAGAAAATCAGCATTTGTCCTTAGGCTTCACAACTCTTCTAGTATAAGAAGTATAAGTATAACTTATAGTTATACTTCTATACTCTTCTAGTATAAGAAGTATAAGAACATTGAATAACATGATTCATGAATATTTGTTTGAAACAACAAATCACATATTCAAAATTATATTGCATATAACATTATGATACTTTTCAATATTAAGGAAATGTAAATTGTAGTAAACATCAAAGGGCAAGACTTAACATTTTTGATGATTTTCAAATTGATCTGAGTTACATCACAGACACTTTATGTTGGCTCTTTAAAAAAAAAACTGCTTTTGGTTTAGAACACTATACTCTTTGAAGAATATACTGGTTATATATTGAGAGGAAATAGAGTCTAGGTTTTAACCAGAGAACATGAAAATCTTTCATTTATATTGATCTTCTCTTCTATTTGTGTGAGAATTTTCTGTTTATTGTTAAATTCAATAGTCCTTTTTGATCTTAAAATGCTCGTATTCTTACAAGCATACAGATATAAAGTCATTGCTATAAAGATTTTCTTATAGTTTACAGAGAAAATTGCTTTAAATCTATTTGAAATTGTAAAAGCATTGTAATAATTTCAAATGATAGACTCAAAATGATTAAAAATGTACCTATTTACTATAAATTTAAGTTGAACATCTTTTGATTTAAAATGATTTACTTAGAGCTAATAAGACACAAGAAATAAGTGATTTGAGGACAGTCTCATATTTGTTTAAATTCACTTTTAAAAACTATGTATTCTGCTTACATGGCAATAGCTTTGCTTTTATTACATAGTAATTTTTCTACAAAACTTCAAATTCTGAGATCAATAAATTAATGAAAATGGAATTTTATTAAAATATAAGAAAAAATGTAGTTCATTAAATTACCAAGAAACTCATTTCACACAAGTAGCATATTAAGATTCAAATTCCACTTTGAATTTGGTGATTTGTATTTGTTTATATTAATTATATTTCCAAGACTAATTGCCCCGCATTTTAGAATTTATTACTTTGTCTCTGAAAAGGAATTTTTGAAAATATGCATTTGAAATACTATTTTTATAAAGAATATGTAAAATTATTGGTTATTTTATCCTAAGAAAATCAGTAGGCTATCAAAGCATGGGATGCTGCTAATCTTACTCATATCACCATTTAGTCACAGACTCTGAATTTAGAAAATTGAAAAAAAAATCTAACTACAAAGAAAATATATCCTTTTAATGGTAAACTTTTATTTGCTGTGTACAACCCAATTCAAATAGACTACTAGTTTATTCAAATATTACTACTAGTTTATGAAATCATTATTGTTTTTCAAAACATTGTAAACCAGATAAGATTTTAATTTTATATAACACAAAAATTAATACATGTATGTACATGAAATCCACAAGTTGTGAAATCACTTCACACAGTTATCTTTAACCTACACACAGATCGGTCTGAAGAAGGAGAGTAATGGCTAAAGATTCATTAACCAAGCCAGTCAGTAAGAAATGATCGGGCCGGGAAGGTGGCGCTAGAGATAAGGTGTCTGCCTGTAAGCTCTACCAAGGAACGGACCACGGTTCGATCCCCCGGCGTCCCATATGGTCCCCCCAAGCCAGGGGCGATTTCTGAGCACATAGCCAGGAGTAACCCCTGAGCGTCAAACGGGTGTGGCCCAAAAAAACCAAAAAAAAAAAAAAAAAAGAAAAGAAATGATCATGGCATCATGGCTTTTTGCTTATAGGTCTCTGCCTGAGCCAGAACTCCTCTTTCTTTATTAAACAAATTCCCAGTACCAGGAAAGTGGTGATTGTGAGAGGGAAGAGAGGTGGGGGGAGGGAGAGGGAATTGGGAGAGAGAGAGAAGGAGAGGGAGAGAGAGAGAGAGGGAGAGTGTCTAAGTGGGCTTTTAGATATCAAATGAGATATTTATGGGAAAGAGAAAGATGGGGAAACACTTTTTATTGGGTTAATAGCTGGTTATCTTCTTACAAAAATGGACCATTAGGGGCCTTAGCAATAGTGCAGGGGTCGGGCATTTGCCTTGCATGAGGCTGACCCAGGATGAATCTGGGTTCAATCCCCAGTTCTCCATATGGTCCCCCCAAAGCCAGGAGTATTTTCTGAACACATAGCCAGGAGTAACCCCTGAGCGTCACCAAGTGTGGCCCACAACCAAAAGAAAAGGTGGACCATTAAATGGTTCAGCGACTTAAACACTCAACTTATAAGGGTAAAGTGATGATTTGGATGTTCAGTGCTGCTTAATGCAACATCTGGAAACCTCAAAATATTTTGTTTATAACAGTCATATTTGTAGGGGGACTTCAATTAAAATATAGAAAACATGTTTAGCTCAACAAAAGTGCTTGCACTGTACCAAGAAGTATGAATCTTGATGTGCTTTATAACCAAAAAGTACACAAGGATCACCCACCATTAAAGAGGATGAGTTCTGTACTCTCTTTGGCAGCACTTATAAAGAGTGTGACATCAAACAGATACACGCTATATTTTCAACCATGGGTGAGTGGGTCTGAAACAGTGTCGCCACGCAAGCTAATAAACCAAGGCTTTCATGAGGGAGAAATGCATTGGTGGCTTATCATCTATCTCACGGTTTCCATGCCTAAGAAACCAAATTTTCTTTATTCACCAGTTCAAATCCCAACTGGGACAGGGAGGGTTGACTGAGAAACAAAAGTACCTATCAACATAACCTAGTCAAGGTGGACTTTTACAAGTCAAAAGGGATCTATGAAAAGGAAAGAAGAAGCTGGGGAACTCCCTTGTTTGGGGTTAAACAGGGTGTTCCAACACATGGTCCTGCAGCACAACCAAAGTGTGAATCCTAGTGAACACCACAGGCTATAACTGCAAACACTGAAGTTCTGATATATTATTCCCATAGAAGTATCACAGCAAATTTCTGTGAGCACTACATCCAAATGTAAGAACTCAATTATTGCCATTGCAACAAAAACGCCAATAGGTGGAAGAGAAAGGAGAATAGATGTAGTAAGATTGAATATTTTAATGGGAATATTACTGGAGATATAGTACAGGAGTTGGTACTTTGCATTACATGTGGCCAAATCTAGTTCACTACAAATGGTCCACAAGTCCAGAACCGAGAACCGAGCACAGAACCGAGAAGAACCATTGAGAAATATTTAGATGTGACTCCAAAAGCAAAACAGATGAAATAGCTCACACAGTTTGATTACAAATAATGAGGATATTTGTGCCTTGATATTCCATAAAATATTTCTTCCATTTTGATAGTTTATAGGATAAAAAAAATTGAAATTTATGAGGTAGGAGATTTACATATTAATTTATTATGCTAAATTAGGTGTTAAGTAAATACTAGGATGTGACAAAATATGCATCCTTTAAACATTTCAAAATGCCTTAATTTATACTTGAATTTAGTAATAGGATGTCCTGAATTAAAATTTTAACATTGTTGTACTTCATTGATTTGCATTTTTACTATTTCAACATACTCATTTTGGAGGATGAAAAAATTTATGTCAATTTTCTCAGGAAATCAATAGACTGAATTCAAATAATTTGAAATCCTTTACTTCAGCTGGCAAACGGAATAGTTCTTATAAATTAATAGCTTAATTTTGTGATTTAAATATTTTAAAATTAATTATATTTCATGAGATAGATTAAGTAATTTCTATTAAAAGCTAATTAAACTTCAGTAATACATTTCTGAAATGTAAACGGAATTTTATGCATGAGTACCACTGAATAATCTAAATTTAATTTTGCTATTCATAATGACATGCATCAATAACTGCATATCATAAACTAGTATGTTTAATAATGGTTAATATTTTGAGCGAATAATATATAAATAATACAAATATAGACTGCAATATTATAAAATCTATTTTACTACATTTCTATATAATCAATTTCAATACAAGTCATATGAAATGAACAATAATGTAAGTATAAAAGAAAGCTAAATATAAATATATTTCTAAAAAGATTATATTTATAGAAACCTGAGGTATAAAGCAATTTTATGAATCAATACTATAATATCAAATAGTTAAGTATATACATTTAAGAAATTTTTGTTGTATTTATTTTTGCTAATTTAGACATTAGATTGCTTTCTAATCTTTTATCTGAGAGAAGTCTGGTGTTGGCAACTCCTTCAGTTTTTGTTTGTTGTTTATGCCTTTATTTTTTACTCATAGCTGAGAGTCTTGCAGCTTATAATATTCCTGGCAGACTGTTTTATTTTTGAGTACTTATAATATTTCATTTCTTCTATAATGAAAACCCTGAACAGTTTCTACCAAGAAGTCTGAAAAAACATGATGTGAAATACTTTTATGTTACCTATTTGTTTTCCCTCACCACCTTTATATTTACTCTATTCTAACTCTTGATTCAAGACATTTTCACTGCCAAGGAATCTTATGTGGATTTCTTTACCTTAATAGTCAGGTTTTTGTAATCTTCATGGACTTGAATATGTGATTTCTTTCTAAGATTTGGAAAGTTTCCCACTATTATTTCTCTGAATAAGCTTGTTGCTTCCTTCAGTCTCTTTTCTTCCATATACTGTTATATGTTGTGCCTTTCCCAAAGCAATTGGATAATATTTGTAGTGATTTTAAATTTTTTGAAATCTTCTTTTTATTTCTAAAATCCTGAAAAATAATTTATATTCTTTGTGAACTATATTTAAACTCATTAATTTTTTCACAATTTTAATAAGCATGAACCCAGTCTTCTTTACTGTTATGATTACATTTATTGAATACTAAATACCTTGAATCATTTAGATTATATGAAAATCTTGAATGCTCTTGTCTTGTTAATTTTATTTCACAACATACTATTTTATTTTTCTGAGATTGTATCAAATAGACTTATGTCTCATTTATCTTGTAATGCTCTTATTCATTTTTCTGAGTTTTCTATCATCTTTCTATATAACTTTGTCTAACTATCAGCCATTCTAAAGTAATCAAGTTCAGTGATATGAGATGCAGAGATATAGAGTTATTTAAAAAGTGAGCAAAGCAGAGGATAGCTCAAGTAATGAATGAATCATATAACAGACCCTACTTCAATCTCTTTACTACATGACCTGATTTTCCTACTTCCACATGATAAGCACTGACCTTAAGCTCATATCTGTCCAAAAATATCAGAAAATGCAACTTTCATGTATAATTACTGTTTGTCCTATGAAAGAAATCTTTTAAAAGGAGAATAATTATTCATATTTATAATATTAATTATATTTAATATGAATTTTATAATATACCATCTTTAATTAAATTTAGTTATAAATTTGTAATTTTAAAAGGAAAAACATAATTGTCAAGCTAGTAATTCAAAAGAATAATTAACTCAAAATATGTGATTTCATTTTATATTCATAATTTAAAGCTAAGCAGAGACTTACATTTCACATAATCATCCCAAAATCTATGCTTGCAAATAGAAATGAATTTGACATCTTATTTTTAATTTTTTTTAATATTTTATTTTTAATTATAAGAACAATGATGCAAAGAAAGAGGACAAGGTAAAGTTACAGTGGAAGGACAATCACCCATAAACAAATTTCTCAGAAGAAATCCTCATGCTGACGCCTAAATTTTGAACTTAGAGTCAAACAATTTTAAGAAAAATAAAACAGAAACCATGTACAATTACTTTGTCCACAAGTCCCCAGATTGTAGTACATTATAACATTTCTTAGCAGTACACAAAGCAATCTAAAGCCATGAAATTTATGTGACTCCTTAAACATTGAAGGCGTAGTATTTTTTTTACATTTTCATGCACATGCATATTAGTTTAAGTTAACATCAAAAGTTTAAGTGGTTTTTTTAAGGTTAGAGTCAAAGAAGCACAGTAAAAACAGTGTTAGAGTGGCAAATATTGTTTGCATAGGCCCACCAAAATATGGGGCACATGGAAAGGAAAAGCCTTGGCTTAAATACAAGGAGACCCTAACCCTGAAGTTTCTTGGCATAAGACCAACTCTAGGCTCCAGGCAAACTAGTTTGTTTAATCCAAGTCATTGTCTATAGTGCCAATACAGTTTTATTTTTTCACACAGTCTCTATTGTTGGCATCAGATTTCTGTATTAAAGATCCTGGAATCTGCATATCCTACATTAAAGTCAGGCTGGTGTGGAGCATCCTCTAGTTTCACCTCACACAAAGGGCAACGCAGAAAGCCCAGTACAGTAAGCAGGTCGTTGTTGTTGTTGTTAAGTCTTCTCAGTATTAAGGGGAGTCTCTTTTGAATAGGTCGATGTGAGAGCAGTGGTAGGGTCTTCCCTGATAGAGGATTGCTTCCAGGTGATGTTATAGACAACCTTGGATGTTTTGTAGATGGTTTCCCTAGTTCAGGGGTGAATGGAGAAGGTCCATTCTTCTGAGGCCTGTGCCAGGTCATCATGTCAATGTTCAGGGCGTAAGGTTCCATTGCACTACAAGATTTGTGTGTTCCCATCTCTATTAGATAAGAACTTATTTGTGTGTATAGTATTTTTCCGTTTTAATGTGCATATGCAAACAAGAAATAAAGCCACATGGCATTATTGGTGATATGGGGGCATAGAAACACATCCAACAATACCAGTGACTTGGTTCAAACATAAGCATTAAACAGAGAGACTCTTTCACCAAATTCCCTATTGAACAGTTCACAAAGAGAGGAAAAGATAAAAAAAAGGAGAAAATCGTCACTGTATAAGAAAATATTCAGCAAGAGCTATATATGTCAAAGAACACAGACATAAGATGTTGAAAAGACATAAGTATCCATTTTATGCCTTTTGAAATAGTTGGGGGCGGTGTTAACTCCAGTGCACCACTTTGGTCTAATATTTAATATGAATTTTATAATATAACATCTTTAATTAAAATTTATAATTATAAATTTGTAATTTTAAAAGGAAAAACATTAATAATTGTCAAGCTAGTAAATCAATAGGGTAATGAACTCAAAATATGTGATTTCATTTTATATTCATAATTTAAAGCTAAGCAGAGACTTTTATTTCACATAATCATCCCAAAATCTATGCTTGCAAATAGAAATGAATTTGGCATCTTATTTTTAATTTGTCAAAAAATGCATAAAATGTAAGAAACATAAGTTCAAAATCATTTAATTTCAAAGTTAAGTTTTATATAGATACTAATGTGTGGGTCAGTTTACACATACATAAGCAATAATTTTAAATATAAATTATTTTTTTACATAAGATATTTTTCACTTTTAAGATACTAGAGTTCTCTGAGGTTCAATTACACTTCTGTTTTAAAACATTATACCACACCATATTTATAACTAAAATACCAGAATCTTTTTACCACATTAGGTTTGATAAACATAAGTAAATTCTTCAAAGGATTAGAAAGTTGGTCTTGGAAATTTCATTAAATATTAAAGAGTTTAAACAGTTAGACAAAAATAGAAAAGATATAAAGAAATATAAAATAAGGATTATAATTGTAATTATAATATATAATAAATAAATTATATTATATTTATATTTTATGTATTTATATTTATATTAACTTTATGTTATATATAAATATTAATTTAATATAATTATAAATTTATAATATGACAAATATAGAAAGATATGAATAAATGTAAAATTAGAATAAATTATAATATGTTCATTATTTACAAAGGTATCACATTTTAATTTTATGCTATGACATTGCTTTCTCTTTCACAATTGTCAGGCCAAGTTTAAACCACTTAGAGTGAACCTACAAACTCAGGAAGAAAGCTGTGCATTCCCCAGGAACTTTATTTTAATAGGCATTTATTCCTAGCACTATCTGTCAAAACAAATTCTCACAATTCTATGAATATAGTAAGAAATTAAAGTCACTGTAGAAACAAGTCCAGTGATGTTGAACATAGTCCTGGAATCCATACCAAGAACTCAAAAGAACAAGCCAGAAACATTAAACTTTTGTTGTGATGCATTCAACAGGGAAATAAAAAAGTAATTCTCAGTTGAATTTGGGGTGGTGCTTGCAAATTACTTCTCTCTGTTAAGAAATTTTTCCTGGGGATCCTCAGAAAACCATATTCAATGCTAAGAATCTTAAAACAAAACTCTGTATTTATTTTTGTTAGGTGAGTTATTAGATCAAAGTCTCACAAAATCTTCCAGATTTTGAAAAGGACTGTGTACTCATTTGAAGTTTGTTGCTCTTTTCTAAGCTCAAAAAAATTTAGCTGAATTTTATTCATTGTTGCTGTGGAAATGAAGTGGTTAGATACAAGAAGCTGCTATTATTTTGCTATAAAAACCTTTCTACAACAAGAGTATGCGTCTTTGTATAAGAAAGAAAAACAACTACACTGTTTCATAGTTCTTTGAGTTGTGGATTCTTACATAAATTCAAAGGTTGACAATTCTTACATAAATTCAAAGGTTGACAAAGGATTAGTCTCTTATTGTTGCAAAAGGCAAGAGTCAGTATGTTTTAAAAGAGTTTGCAATCCTATGGGTAATATTTTACAAATAAAACAGGTATATTCAGTATGCATGTCTAACATAAATTCAAGAGTCAATACTTCATAAAAATTCTGTCACAATATTACCTAATATTTTGGTGTACCTGAGAGAAAGTATACATATTTTATGATGGTCACCTTTCCTTTTGCTCTCCAACTTTCTCAAATATGTTACTTATATTCATATTTCAAGCTAGAATAAAAATTCTGGAAAAGAATTTTATCATTGAAGGTTGACAAACCAGAAGTCATAATAATTTTTGCACTAATACCTCAGAAGCCTATTATAGTTTTTCCAGAAAATGGATAATCTTTTAATGATATATGCATTCTTCATTTATATGTGATACACTATCATCATTAGTCCATAAAGCTGTGATAAATTACACTTCTGTACATAACTTTCCTCAGGGAAAATTAACATCTAGATGAAATCTTCCCAGTTAATTAATTATTCCTTAATTAGGAAACTTCCCAATTACAATTACAAACTTAGAATAACATTTTAAAATACTTTCAGTCATATAGCAATAAACTTTAGGAAAATTGTTAAGGATAGTCCAAGAAATGCAGTTGATTTATTAAGATTCTTGGATTCTAGATTTCTTAAAATGTGCATTGGTGACAGACAATAAATCACTTTGTGACATTTAACTATAATCTTTAGGTATAGAGTTTTATTTCACTCCATTTATAAGCTGTTAGCCTATTATCATTTTATGATTGTTCATGAATGTGAGCATAAAAGATGAGGTACTCTGGATAGGGACAACTATATTAATTTGAAAAGAATACATTTTTTTTTGCTAACAAGTCTCACCATTACACTGTGACAAACCCAGATGCTGCACATTGTATGATGTGTGACGAAGGTGTGCATGGCAGATGAGGAGTATTGTTTGTAGGGAATCCCCTACTTAAACACTAGTCATTAAGCCTGTTCTTTTTCTATGAGAGGAAAGAGACATTGATTTCTCAACCTTGAAAAGAAACAAAATTTTTCTAGTTACATGAAACTTAATCACCTATCAAGAATTAATTTTAAGAGTATTGGACTCCCTGATAAAACTATATGTACAAATATTCTCATAAAAATTATTTAAATTATTTTCCAATTTTTTTCAATTTCGTATACCATGTTCATAAATGTTATTTTTATTTTAATATCCAATTTAAAAAGTGTTTTATGCTATAAATACCATGCCTTCTACCAGAGTATCTATTTCCTTCCACCATTGTCTTAGTGCCTAGCTCTGCCCCTCAATATTTCTATCATGATAACCTCTTCTATAGACCAAATGTGCATTGATTCAGATTCTCTTAGATTTGACCATTTCCTATTTTCTTATAATATTTTTTTAATATTTTCCATATGAAAGTGGTCACACTTAATCTGTCCCTTTCATTCTGACTACTTTAACTCATAATGATAGTTTTCTGGTTTATCTATGTGGCAGCAAAATTCATGACTTTATTTGCAATGAGCATAGGAGAACAAAAGGTCTTTTTGAAATAGTTTTTATCATTAACTTCCAAAAACTAGATTGATTAGCAGTGGTGACAGTAAGTTGATCTTGTATTGTGCTTGATCTTAGGAGGAAGACTTGAAATAATTTTTTAGAATCAAAATAAATTTTAATTGTAGTGTTAGCTCTGAGTTGTGGTTAATGGATGAAACTATATTGAGTAAAGTTGTTTAAGGCCCTCTTTTTTATAGCGAGGTATTTTGTTTTCTTTAAAATCATGAATGAGTGTTAAATCTTGACAAACGCTTTTATTGGGGGGCCACACCCATTTGATGCTCAGGGGTTACTCCTGGCTAAGCGCTCAGAAATTGCCCCTGGCTTGGGGGGACATATGGGACGCCTGGGGATCGAACCGTGGTCCTTCCTTGGCTAGTGCTTGCAAGGCAGACACCTTACCTCTAGCACCACCTCACAGGCCCCATTGCCAAACACTTCTACTCATCTATTGATGTAATCTATGGTCTGATGTTTTCCTGTAATGGTATAATGGATTGCATTAATTTAGTTGTACATATGAAATAATTAAGCACATTTGCAATGCCTAGAAGCTATTGTGATAACATATTCAGGGCTACTAAATTGAAGAAAAGAGTACAATATGTGTTACAGGGAATCAAACTGCAGTTTGCTACCTTGCTAGTCAAGGTCCTTAATCCCTATTTCTCTCTCAGCCTGGATTTGATTAATCAGTTGAATCATTAGACTATTGAAAAAGTATTTTGATTTTTAATAATATTTAATATTCAAATGCTGAATAATATTAAATATTTTAATTCAAATATATTTCCCTATATATCAATATCTAATGTTCTCTTAAGTAACCAAGTCATATTTTGTTCCCTACTCCACATTATTTTAAACTGAAATTTTTTGTTTGTTTTTTGGGCCACACCCCAGGCCCTCAGGGGTTACTCCTGGCTCCGTGCTCAGATATTGGTCCTGGCAGGCTCAGGGAACCATATGGGATGCCAGGGATCAAACTAGGGTCCATCCTAGGTAGGCCACATTCAAGGTAAATGCCCTGTAGCTGAGTCATCACTCCAGCCCCAAAGAAATAATTTTTCCTGAAAAACTCACTCATTCATTCATTTACAGTGGGGGTACAGAGAAATGCATGACCAAGAGCTTTTACACACCCACTGTGGTTCTTTCTTGGTAGCAAGAAATATGCCAGAGGTGGGATTAGAACCCATGTACCCAAAGAGACTGGAGCCTTAATCCAGCTCCTTAGACTACTACCCACATACTACCCACATACTACCGACATGCTCATATTGAATTTTCTTTAACAACTTTATTTTTATTGAGGGAAAACTGACTTAAAATATTGTATTGTATGTTTCAGGAGTGCTTTTCTGTTCGCATACCTTCAAAAGATAGTCACTATAAAATGTGCACTTCAGAAAAGCTAAAATTTTTTCTTCTACATGTCTATATACTACTATATATACTTAGTTTTTATATTTAAAAAATGAGATTACAATGATGCAGTGGTAGGGCCTTTGCCTTTCACGAGGCTGATCTTGGATGGACTTCGGTTCTATCCTGCTGGAGTCCTATAGGTCCTCAAAGCGAGGAGCGATTTCTGAGTACATAGCCAGGAGTAACCCCTGAGCATCATAGGTGTGGTCCAAAACAAAAACAAAAACAAACAGAAAAAGATTAGATCAGAATTCAGAAGGTGCATAGGAAAACCACAAAATAACTCTCTTTTTTTTTTTTTCAGTGGGTAAAATGGGTTTTATTCCTGAATTCCATATATTCCCCAAGCAGGAGTAATTTCTTTTCTTTTTTCTTTTTTTTTTTTTTCTGTTTTTTTTTTTTGAAAGAGGACATGGTAAAGTTACAGTGGAAGCCCAATCACCCATAAGCAGAATTCTCGGTAGTCCCAACGATGATATCCCAGCCTTGATCTTTCAACCAAAAAAAATTAAGAAAAACAAAACTTGGGGCCGGAGAGATAGCATGGAGGTAAAGCGTTTGCCTTTCATGCAGGAGGTCATCGGTTCGAATCCCGGTGTCCCATATGGTCCCCTGTGCCTGCCAGGAGCAATTTCTGAGCCTGGAGCCAGGAATAACCCCTGAGCACTGCCTGGTGTGACCCAAAAACCAAAAAAAAAAAAAAAAAAAAAAGAAAAACAAAACTGAACCCATGTACAATACAATTCATTTGTCCCTCAAATCCCCAGTTGTAGTACATACTATTTCTTAGCAGCACACAATATAATCCAAAGAGATTAGACTTCTGTAACTCCTTAAACATTGAGGGCAAAGTACATTTATCTAGTTCCATGCACATGCTTACTAGTTTATGTTAACCTCAAAAGTTTTAATGGGTTGTTTTTCTTAAGGATTGGAGTCAAGGGAAAATAGTAAAAAATGGTGTTAGAGTGGCATTTGTTTGCATAGGCCCACCAAAATATAAGGGACATGGAAAGAAAAATTATGGTCTAAATACAAGGAGACCCTACCCCTGAAGTTTCCCGGCACAGGACTGACTCTCCCATTCTTCTGAGGCCTGTGCCAGGGCATTATCAATGTTCAGGGTGTAAGGTACATTGTACTGAGATTTATTAGATAAGAACTTATCTGTAGGTATAGTGTTTTCCTATTTTAATGTGTCTATGCAAAGAAGGATCAATGCCATGAAGCGTTATTGGTGCATCTGGAGGCAATAGGAACAAGACCTGCAATTTCCATGACATAGTTCAATCATAGGCATTAAACTGAGGGACAGTTCCACCAACAATCCTTATTGAACAGCTTACAAAGAAAAGACGAGATGAAAAGTGGATAGAAACATCATGGTAGAAGAATATAGAGAGAGTTACAGCCGTTAAAGAAAATATACATAAAATATTCAAAAGATATATGTGTGCAATTTATGTCCTTCTAAATAGTTCTGGGATTGTTAGATCCACTGTATGTCTTTGGTCTGAGATTAGAACTGTGTATTATTGAAGATAAGAAGGGTAAATAGGGGGTACTGATGGTTGGAAGGAGAATACGGGCGCTAGCCCCCGCGCGGTTTGCATCATGTAGAGTAGTATGAAATTGCCAGTGACAGCCTGAGTATAACTGACCAACTATCTGCCACCCCACAGATCAAACACCACCCCCCAAGCCAATCTCAGGAGCTCAAGCCCCACCCTAGGCCAATCTCCGCAGCTGGCCTGGGAGTGGGGAAAACCCAGGGTGCCCCATCAGGTCCTCCCAGAAACCCACCTGGAGATCCGGAGAAAAGGGGGAGAGGGGGGTCGGGTGACCCAGGTCCAGGCCCCCCTACCCTAGGCCGGCCAAGTGGCCCCTGGCACATACGGAGGTCTGCCAGGAGCCAGCCCGTGCCGGCTGAAAATCCTGCCCCAGGAAGGGAGGAAAGCCCTCCCAGGCCCGAAGGACCAGAGCTCAAGACCCACCCTAGGCCAATCTCTGCAGCTGGCCTGGGAGTGGGGAAAACCCAGGGTGCCCCATCAGGTCCTCCCAGAAACCCACCTGGAGATCCGGAGGAAAGGGGAAGAGGGGGGTCGGGTGACCCAGGTCCGGGCCCCCCTACCCTAGGCTGGGCCAAGTGGCCCCTGGCACATACGGAGCTCTGCCAGGAGCCAGCCCGTGCTGGCTGAAAATCCTGCCCCAGGAAGGGAGGAAAGCTCTCCCAGGCCACAAGGACCAGAGCTCAAGACCCACCCTAGGCCAATCTCCGCAGCTGGCCTGGGAGTGGGGAAAACCCAGGGTGCCCCATCAGGTCCTCCCAGAAACCCACCTGGAGATCCGGAGGAAAGGGGGAGAGGGGGGTCAGGTGACCCAGGTCCGGGCCCCCCTACCCTAGGCCGGGCCAAGTGGCCCCTGGCACATACGGAGGTCTGCCAGGAGCCAGCCCGTGACAGCTGAAAATCCTGCCCCAGGAAGGGAGGAAAGCCCTCCCAGGCCCGAAGGACCAGAGCTCAAGACCCACCCTAGGCCAATCTCTGCAGCTGGCCTGGGAGTGGGGAAAACCCAGGGTGCCCCATCAGGTCCTCCCAGAAACCCACCTGGAGATCCGGAGGAAAGGGGGAGAGGGGGGTCGGGTGACCCAGGTCCGGGCCCCCCTACCCTAGGCCGGGCCAAGTGGCCCCTGGCACATACGGAGGTCTGCCAGGAGATAACTCTCTAAGTAATGTGCCTCAAAGGAGGTATTTTCTGATGCAAAACAATAAAAAAGAGAAAATAAAATGGGACTTTTATCAAATTAATCAGTACTCCATTAAAAATTTAGATTTTCTAGGTAAACTAACAAAAAGCACCCCACAAGTGTGGCAATTCAGCAAACCATGCTGTGTTTGTCTAGCACTTACCTCACTTTCTCCTCCCCCTGGTCCAGAATCTGTACTATCTGGGAAAAACTATTTTTATGGAGCTTTACATACGAAAGATACCACTTCAATCACTTATTCAATTTATCCATGAAGTCATATTTATCCATTACTATTAGCTATGACTATTGCCCATTACTATAACAAAAAGTTGTGATTTTTATCAAGTACATTTATAAAAATAACTATATGATTACATCATTGGGAGTAACAGAACTATATTGTGGAAAAGTATTCAATCAATTTTTCATAACCTCACTAAAAGAAGTCAACTACTTTCATAAAGTGATAATTTTCTATCAGTTTCAATACCTCATATTAATAATGAAAAAATAAGCATAGTGAATATCTATATAACTATTTTCTATAAATGGTGACTTTCTGTGATATCAATTAAGAAAAATAAAGCTTTGGTGACTTTTACAACTTCACACTTTATTATCTCACCTTATAACAGAATAAGTATAATTTATCAAGTGAGGCATTTAAAATAAAAAGAAACCAGCCAGATAGATACATGTTTTAAAAGATGTACTAAAGACATACATAGAAAAAGGTAAATGCTTAAGACAGAGACTTCAGAGAGCTTAGTTAGAGAATATATTTTAGGAAAAAAAAATTGGCACAGATACAGTGAAACACATTTTGAGTTTTAATTTTGGATTAGGATTTAGACTTAGATCATAATGCTACTTCAAAATCACCCACTGAGAGAATACTACTCTGTGTGCTCTACAATCACCACCATCCCACAAAGTGCGGAAAGGCAATATTTTTTTTAGATTATTGAACTTTCATTTTTTCACACCTCCTTCATATGCAGCTGGAGTGGCTTAAAGTCTCAGTAATAGGTTTGATTTGTTTCTGCTGCTATGAAAATTATGTTTTCATATTTTTAGATTTTAACTAACAGGAATAAAACATATTAAGCATTCACATCTTTCACAGTATATTTTATAATAGTATTGATACTTTCAATTATTTATTTTATTAAGATCATTTTAGTGATTGGTTTAAAAAAAGTACTTATTTGTAAGTATGAATTATCAAGCATAATTATATTGTGCATTGTGCATAGTATTCAAGCATATTATGTGTACTTATAGAACACTTCTAGATATATACATATGCACCACTAACCATATTTGATATTCTGTATATATATTATTTTGTTGTTTCACTTATAAATTATATACGCATGTCTTTACCAATGCGTCACATACAAATGTCAGTGCATATATAAATAATTTAAATGCTCAAAGAACAAGTTAACTTCAAATTAAATCTATTAGTAAATATATATTAATTTAATATATAATTCATCACCCCAGTCAGCTACACATTCATATTGATATCTATATATATGCATTATAATTAAATCAAGAAATAAAGGAATAGAATCTTATGTAATGTTTTAAATTTTTTACAATTTATTTACATAGCAATCTGTAAATATTTGTCAAGGAAAAATTGAATAGTATTAACAAGTCTAAAATTAATTCTACTATGTTTTTATTCTCTAAATGTATTTATTAATAGGTAGATTTTTTTTTCTTCAGGAAGAATTCCTAATTTATCTTCGACAAATCATTGTGACTACAAACGTCTCAGCTAAATATTTGAACATTAAACTTGTATTCCTGTTTTAGTACCGATATACAATTTTGAAAATGAAACTGTAAGAGAGGAATGTTATTAAAAATATTGTATAAGGCGATACTAAATTGTATATTAAGACTAACTTAAACTGTTTGTAGGTAAATATGTTTGAGCAAGTTTAAATTAAGTTGTCTCTTTTTTCTATAATGTCAGCCATGTATGTTTATGTCAACTATATCAAGCATCTTACACATCAATTCTTTATCAAACTGCTATGTTCTACCCCAAAAGGTATGTGAAACTTCATCACATCATGCTTATTACAAATGACAGAACTGATTACAGCTCTATACATCAAGAGGATCTGAGGAGATTTGTTATCTACATTTTAAAATTTCTTGGTGAGCTGAGTAGGTCCTTAAGCAGTCATGGGAAGAATATTCATGATCAGGAAAGATAAAGAATTTTTTTTTTAGAAAGCAGAGTTTTTAGCTGACCTACAAGTCACATTTAAGTAGGTTTTTGAATTGATTTAACTCCCCCAAGTGACAAAGGACAGAACACCGAGTTTGTCTATCTGCTGCCTAGAAGTAGCAATAAGTGTGGCAATACAAAGAAACAGGTGTAGATCTTTGAATTCTGTTTTCTATTGATCAAAAATGGAATGAAGTTCAACCATGATGCACTATAAATAAATTATATGCAATACCATATTATTTAACCAAAAATAGAGAAAGTGTATTTCCTTCAAATAAAAACACCCTTTAAAATAATTTATTCAGAAAGATTAGCTATATACACTTTACAATGAGTAATATGGTATAATTTATAGATTCTATATATCATATTTAAGAACATTTATTTAAATATTTTATTACTGTAAGACTTTGTTTTAAACATAGGCAATATGTCTGTCTTATACTTGCCAGTATGCATGGCATTTTCCAATTTGCTTAAGTATTTCTGAATTTTGTCTTAAAGATGTAACATTTTATTATTCTAGTTTCTCACCTGTATCACCATCAAATGGATTTTCTACACCACTTCCTATCAAAACAGATGCCAACACTATGTACTTTTTTCTCTTCAAACTAAAATTATTTTCGTGTCTTTTCATGTCTTTCATAGACCGCCTAATAGGATAAAAATTGCTTTACCTGATAGATATTCACAGTGATATTTCTCCTTCAAAAAAGATGCTATGAACATATCATTTGTGCAAAAGAAAATCATAGATATTAAACAGAATATTGTAGTCACCTTTCTTTGTACTCAATTTATTCTTAATATTTTAAATATGAGTAAAGCATTGTTAATAATAACTAAAAATCTCAATCAGTCTTCAATTTAACACTCTAGTAAGATCAAATGCCAGCATTATTTTATTAGGAGCAGATATCATCTAATAATCTTTTTCTTTTTTCCACAGGAAAATTATTGACAAAATACATATGTACTAGATCAAAGTAAGTCATGGCACTCACATTTTTTAAAATAGTAAATTAAGAGGGGCCGGAGCAATAGCAGAGTGGTAGGGCATTTGCCTTGTATATGGCTGATCCAGGACAAGGCAGGGTTCGATCCCCTGCATCTCATATGGTCCCCTTAGCCAGGAGCTCATAGCCAGGAGTAACTCTTGCACATCACAGGGTGTGACCCAAAAATCAATATATATATACATATATATAGTGGATTGAGAAAATTACATAGATAGAATAATAGAAGAGTGCATCATAGACGAACATTTTTATATTAGCATAGAATCCTTTAGCTTTGATGCGTAAAGAAGAAAATAGTCTCACATAAGATTATTAAAAATATGTTAAATAGGTATTAAGGTGCTTGTCTTGGGCCCTCAAACAAAACTAACATAAATCTCTGAACTCATAATCAGGTGTAAACACTATTATGTGTTGGTTGGCTCCAATTCTTCTACACATAAAAAATCAAGTAGTTTTTATCAATAAGTTAGTCAACTGAAAATCAATTTTTATGGAGATTCTGTGTTTTCCAATGCTAGTAATAATGGTTTCAGGTGCACATCTTTACTACACTGCAATCATCACTCCCTTCCCTAAGAATTCTGTGACATTCCCTTGCCAACCACCCCAACCCAAGTTTGTGGCTCAGTTTTCCATTTTGTTGCCTTTGTCTCTTTGTTGGTTACTTAATGTGTAATCTTTAAGTCAAACCTATGAGTGGCGTCATTCTCTTTGACGACTTAACTCAGAATATTAAAATCAGCGATTGAGTAATGACAACAATTACAGAAAATTTTAGTATCAAATATATCAAAATTAAGACTTTCCTTTATACATGTAATTGCATCTGAATGTAAACATATTTTAAGAAATAAATACAAGTTTATCCAAACCTAAATATTTATATGATTTTATAGTACATGTTAACACTATGAGGTAGGATGTAATAAATTAATAAAGTGAAAACAATAATTTGATGTTCTTTTTTATCATATGAAAATAAATTTAAATGAAAGATATGAGAATTTTTAATTTTAGAACAATGTCTCATCCTACAAATATTTAATTAAAAATTCAACATTTTCGCTTTCAAAAACATTCTTATTTTATTTTATTTATTTTTTCTTTTGGGCCACACCCTGTGACGCTCAGGAATCACTCCTGGCTACGTGCTCAGAAATCACTCTTGGCTTGAGGGACCATATGGGATACTGGGGATTGAACAGCCATCCATCCCTAGGTTAGTGCATGCAAAGCAAACGCCCTACTGCTTGCACTAAAGCTCAGCCCCATTCTTTTCTCCTTTTCAATCGTTCTTTCTTTCCATATATACAAGAAGTTACTGGCTTCCAGAATGGAAGATTTGATGTACCTGACCACAGATTATTTCCTAGCAGGACATGGTCCCTTGAGTATCCTCAGATGTGGCCTTCAAGGCCTCCAAAAAAACCTGATTAATACCCATCACTATAATTTAGGGCCCCAACAGCATCACAATTTGTTGTGTTTGAGTTGAATAGAGAGGAGAAAGAAAAAGAAACCTGAAAAATGATTACTAACAGACAAATAATCAAATATAAAGTATTTGGAAATTAAATGAACTAGAAACCAAGGATGAAAAGTATTCTAGAATCAATAAATAAATGTTAAGACTATTATAATCTTCTTTCAAGAATTTTTAATAAAATAGTAGTGTAATTAGGTTAAAACGTGCTATACACAACTATTTGGTACTAAAGCTAATGTAATTTCAGGTGAGGAAGTAATCAGTGCTACATCAAGAGAATGATATTAAAGAATCTGAGAGAATTACACAGACATTAAATATTTAATAATTAATATTTAGCTACTTAACAATATACTGAATCCTAAAATTTCTCATTAGTAAAATATTGCCAGTTAATATAATAAGGAACAAATTGAAAATAAAGAGCTCATAGAGCTTGTACTAGTGCGCAAAAAAATTTGTTACTTTTGTTACTTTAATTTTATATTTTGAGTGTTGAATTAAGTTTTAAAGGCACATGTAACTATGAAAGAATAATATAAACTTTTAATAGTACAGGTATCTTTATATTATATATCAGTGCCATCTAAATTTGCATTTTGTTTAGTAAAACAGGCAAATTGGGCTCTTGGAATCCTGAAATATTTGTTTGACAAACACATCAAGTAACCTAAAGTGTCCTTTTAATTATATTTTGTAAGACTCACTGCTATTGTTTTAAGAGTATGCCAGATTAAAAAAATATTTTCTGGATGAACTACTAGAAAATGAAAAATCCTATATTTTTACTGCTATAGCAACTGTAAGGAATGTGAACATGAGATCTTTCCATCAAAAAATTTCTTCTCAATTGGAGTGACACAAATAAAGGCCTGAGAGACTCTTTCTATTTGTCACTCAGTAATTTATGAATCAACAATTTCTCATCCTATACTTTAATCCAACTAAAATCTCTTAATGTTAGATATTAAATTATATTTTATACAAATGTATTATTATTATACACATTTAAGATGACTTATTAGTATTGGAGATGATTGAGAATAATATGTTGTGTTTACTAGCCATCTAATTCAAATTAAATATGCAACTATAATATGTAAAACATGTCTTAGATTTGTAATGTCAATTTTTTCACTTTGCGATGGAAAGATGTTATTGATAATTCTTAGTTATAAATAAGAATTAATACTTAATATGCTTAAAATAAAGTTAATTATTTTATAATCAGTAATGCATAAAATAAAATTATATAAAATATTTTATTGATATTTAGTACCTACATTTTGGAACAATTTTATAATTCAGTATCTACATACTTTAGTTTTTAAGCATTCAGCTCATTCTATGAAGTTGTTCAGTTTGCCCATAAATTTAATCTATGTAGCTCTTTATACTTTGATAGCACATAATTTGATCAGAATCTAAAAATACTATTGTTGGTTTCATTGACCACACCCAGTGGTGCTCAAAATTTACTTTTGTCTCTGTGCTCAGTAATCACTTCAGTTGACATGCAGGGATCAAACTATTGTTGTTTTCAAGACCAAAGCACTACCCACTGTACTCAAACTCTGGCCCCTATGTAAATATTTGTTGCTAGTTTGCTTACTTCTTGTTGTTTATATTTGCAAATAAATAAAACTGTCCATTTTCTGACTTTTGTATTATTACCACATATAGCATTCATGTAGTTTCAAAAGCAAAATTTTAACTTTTTTCATAGCTTATTTTATTTCATTCAGCATATTTCATATTTGTAGATGGAAATGTAAGTTATTTTCATGTTTAGTCTGTTCTGAACAATGTTCCTAAGAACATAGTATAGATATATCTTTTTGAATCAATGTTTTCATGTACTTTGGATAAATTCCTAGATGTAGTATGCTGAATCATATGGCATATCTATTTTATGTATTTTAAGTACTATTCATATTTTTTGAAATTGCATACGCTTACATGAACACCAATATTGCATGAAAGTATTTTTTTTCTCCACAATTGGCAGTGCATATACTTTCTACCCTTTAAAATGTCTATAGGTCATAATATGGATGCAAGATAATATTATTATATTCTTATTAGTATGCCCTTTCCTAATAATAAGAATAAATACTCTATATACCAAATTATAGGTATGTTTTCTTTGGAAAAACACCAATTCAGAACTATTTTTATTCAGAACTTTTTTTTTTACTGTTTTGTTTTTCTTGTGTTATTTAGTTACAGAGCTTTGTATATTTTATAAATCAATCATTTTGATAGCTGTTTGATATATAATGGTCTACAGTAGCTAAGTACTAATAACATCATAGTCCAATGGAAAGTCTGTATTTATTATATGTTTGCTTTTGAATTTTGGGTTTTTAATCTGGTCACTTCAGTCAATGCTCAGAGACTACACCTGGCTCTTTATTAAAGGACTGCCTGGGACCAGCCAAGGACGGTTTAAACAAGGCCACCACAGTGAATTAAGAAAATGAGACATAAATTAAAATATATTTTTTTCTTTACAATCAATGTTCATTTTTTGGACATGGAACCTTTAACTGAAAAAAGGTGGCAATGACTTTCTTCAGTCTATGCTAATTGAATCCAATCTACCCTAATATAACCAGAATGACTTAAGCTGATTTAATCAGACTAAATTCAACATATTCAAGGGTCTGCATTGTGAAAAAAAGTTGGGGGCCATATCTCAAAGAGAAAGCACTGAGACAAAGTGGTCACAGGACTTCTGCCAATGACTTTCCAAATTTCTGGGATCTGTTTTCTACCTTTTTTTTGCCTTTCTGTCATCTTCGCCTTCACTATATTTGTTAATCTTTCATTAATAACAAAGAATAAATCATATAAATGAGATCAATTTTCTTATCTTATTTTCTTTTAGTTTTCATTTGTTTCTTTTCATTCTTTCATTTTTGCAGTTGGTTATCAATGGAGTTAAGTATTCAAAACATCTAACTCTGGCATTGTTGGTCTGCAGTGTACTGGGTAGATAATTTATATTTTGTATATAAAATTATACATAAATCCATGAATCATTTTTATTTCTGCTAATAATAATCTAAATTTATTTTATTACAATTTGATTTAAAGGTTTACAATCACCATTCATTGAGAAACCTTCTATTTCACTATTAATTTTATGGCATTTTCTACTCATAAAATTAGATGTCCATGTTTATTTGAAACACTGTTGGTTTTCACTGGTGTCTCTCTATATTTGTTCTAGTCATTACTGTTTTTATTATTCAACATCCTAAAAGAGTTTCAAGTCACAAGGCTTCAAACAAAACATTTATAATTTTGCACAAGATTGCTTTGATTATTTAGTATCTTTTCTAGTGCTATATAAATTTTGGAAATCTTGGTTCTGTTACCTTAAAAATGATGTTGGCATTTTATTGGTATAGACAATGTAGATATGCAATTTTCCTTATATAAAAATTTAACAGGGACCAAAATGGTAGCACAGTGATAGGTATTTGCCTAACATGCAGCTGTCCCAGGATGAACATGGGTTCGATCCCTAGCATACCCGACTGCCAGGTGCGATTTTTGAACTCAAGCCAGAAGTGATCCCTGGGTTACAACTGGATCTGACCCCAAAAAATAAAATAAAATAAAATTTTAACAATATTAATTATTTTAATTAAAGGGTAAATATACATTTTAATTATTGTTCAATAATTATTGTTCAATAATTACATATGTTATTTAATTATTGTTCTTTTGTTTTAAAGAATGTACTATAGAGCCACAAACATTGCTCAATAGACTGAGAAAATACTTTCCAATGCCATAGACTTGGAATTCATTACAATACCTCATGTTCTAAGAAGCAAATTAAAACGTTCATTATCACAGAGCTAGATATAATCCTGTACATATGCACACTGCCATATGCAATCTTAAATTTAAGAAAAGAAAGAAGTCACATAAATTTCTTATGCAATCTTAGTTTATATCCAGGTTGTCTAACCATTACTTTTTTCTTTCTTAGTTTATATCCAGGTGGTCTAACCATTATTTTTTTTCTGAGATTATAAAGAATTGCTCTCTTCATACTTCTTTTCTCTTAGAATGTACAGAAATAGGGGCTGGAGCAAAAACACAGTGATAGGGTGTTTGCCTTGCATGTGGCAAACCCAGGTCAGACCCGATTCAATTCCTGATATCCCATATGGTCTTCTGAGCCAACCAGGATGATTTCTGAGCACAGAGCCAGGAGTAACTCCTGAGAGCTGCCGGGTGTGACCCAACCTTCCAAACACACACAAGTGGAAGCAAAGATAAACAAATAAGAAAACATTAAACTGAGAAGATTCTGCACCTCAAAGGATATGATGACTAGGATACAAAGACTACAGACTACCCACAGAATTGGAGACACTATTCAACGAATACCCTTCTGATAAGGAATTAATATGCAAGGTATAAATGGCACTGGTAAGAAAGAAAATAATATCTGTCCCATACAAATATGGGGAAAAGAAATGAACAAACGTTTCCTCAAAGAAGAAATTCAGAAGAACAAAAAGCAGATGAAAAAGTGCTCTACATTCATGAATCATCAGAGAGATAAAATAAAAACAACAATATGATAACCTCTTACACCACAGAGCTTGGCACCCACTTTAAAGAACAAGAATAATCAATGCATGCATCACAAATAACAAGAAAATAAGTGCTGATATGGATTTGGGGAGAATGTTTTTATTCATTTATTGTGGTAGGAATGCCAATTAGTTCAGCCTTTTAGGAAAATAATATAGATATTCCTCAAAAATAACTAGAAATTGAAATTACCTATGATCCAGCTATACTACCCCTAAGACTATACCCTATTAATAACACACACACACACACACACACACACACACACACACACACACAAACAACAGAAAAATCCTTTGCTCTGTTTGTTGCAGCACTATTTACAATTGCCAGAATCTGAAAATAACTCAAATGTCTGAAATAGATGAGTGAATAAACAAACTGTGGTACATCTGCACAATGAAATACTATGAAGCTGTAAGGAAAAATTAACACATCAAATTTTCTTATGCATGGATATGGAGACTATTATGCTGAGTAAAATGAGTCAGAGGGAAAGGGATAGACATAGAATAATCTCATTCATTTGAGGAGTATTAGAAAAAATAAAAGAGTAATGTAATAATATCCAGAGGCAATAGAAATGAGAATCAGGAGGACCAATTCATGGGAGAAATTTTGCCAAAAGTAGTGGAGCATTACAGTTAGGGTAGGAAAGGGACACTGTGATAATGATAGTTGGAACTGAATACTATGTAATAACTCATTATTGAACCAAGGCTGATATGCATGGGTACCCCTTCATTAACAATAGTGCAAACCCCAGTGTCGAAAACAGTAAATAAAAATGAGAGAAAGTGAGGGAGGGAAAGAAAGTAAGAGAAGGAGGAAGAGAGAAATAGAGAGAGAGAGAGAGAGAGAGAGAGAGAGAGAGAGAGAGAGAGAGAGAGAGAGAGAGAGAGAGAGGTCAAATGTCTGTTTCAGAGCCAGATAGGGAGGAGGGTAGAGAAAAACCAAGGACTTATGTGCTGGAAAAGTTCATGGGTAAAAACGTGTTGTAAAAATGAAACTCAAATAAATAAAGAAAGAAAAACAAAAAATTAAAGTTGAAAAATGTAGCTTTCCGGGGCTGGGCGGTGGCGCTAGAGGTAAGGTGCCTGCCTTACCTGCGCTAGCTTTGGATGGACTGCGGTTTGATCCCCCGGCGTCCCATATGGTCCCCCAAGCCAGGAGCGACTTCTGAGCATATAGCCAGGAGTAACCCCTGAGCATCACCAGGTGTGGCCCAAAAACCAAAAAAAAAAAAAAATGTAGCTTTCCATTTCTTCAAGCTGGTCCTATTTGTTTTTATCTCTATCAGGGGTCTTCAAACTTTTTAAACAGAAGATTAATACATTGTTGCTTAGATCATAGGAGGGCTATACTATAATTTAAAAAAATACATGAACAAATTGGAACAAATACAATATTAAAAAAATTAGAACAAATACAATATTTAAAAAAATGGAACAAATACAATATTTAAAACGAATAACAAGTAAAGTTAAATCAATAAACTTACCAGTATTTCATTTGGCACTGTGGGCCTACTTTTGGCTAATGAGATGGTGATGTCCAGTTCCATATTTCTCACTGCTAATCATAACAAGTGAAGTGTGTTTCTTTTATATATGTTAGCATCAGTTAGTCTAGATCTATGTTATATACATTATATTTAAAAAGATAAATTAGTAGTGAAAACAGCAAGCTAAATATTATATTATATTATATTTTAATGTATATTTTTGCATTTCTATTACAAGTATCAGATAGAAAAAAATATTCTTCATTTTGGTTTACTTCCACTTATTTATAGTGTCTGTTTAAAGAGTTTAGAGAAACTCCATTGGAATACAGAAAATTGCCTCTTTGGATTTGCTTCATTTTATTAATTGTAAAAATTTAAAGTGATACACATAAGAATACAAGAATGTTGGGCCTAATATCAAATTTATATAAAATAACGGTCATGTAAGAATTGTAGAAAATAGTTAAAGAATATTTACTGAGATCATGTTGCCTTTAGCACCAATTCAAACGATGTTTTTCTGTGTTTATAATTATTATATTTGTTTCTAGAAAATTGCCAGATGCTTATAACATTAAGGTCAATTCAATATTTATTCTGCGTTGAGGAGGCCATGCATCAATTCCAATTTTCTATATTCCTTCGTTAGGCTTTTGCTTGCACTTGACAAATTTTCTATCTACTGCTACATTTTAATTAGTAAATGTTTTGCCAACAGTGTATATAGCACATCCTCACACAATTAAGATTTCGTGGCGACTCTTTAAAAGCACATTTCTGACATGATGAATGCTGTACAGTACTGCAGGCTTCTCGTATGCATTTTCTGTGTAAAAAACTCACTTATTTGCTCACAGTATTTGTTTTATGCTTTCAGGTCACAATAACAATACTATATTTTCTTGTTTGCATCACTCCTTTGTGTTTGTCTTTTTTAAATAGACTTCATAGTGTTGCAGTGTTATTTTATCAATAGGACTATGTTATAAAGACTATAGGAAATTGTTTCTAGCTATATCATAAACAATAACCAATGCCACCCAGTAGAAGTGGAATAAGACATTAACAGAAAAACTAGATATTATTAAAATACTTTAAATATTTTAGTGTCCAGATATTTCCTTCATAAATAATTTTATTATATCTCTGTAGTAACATATTACATTCTCATGATTAATTTTCACAGGTTTTTGGACATGTTTTAATGCTGAGGTTGCAACAATAGAGGGGAGAACTTGCTGTTGTATGCCAGGACCTCCATTCTATTATTGTCACTTGCTTTCTTTAAGAAATAATTGTACTTTTATAGGACTATAATACATTACAAATAATTATAAATCATATTAACCCCTGAAAATATGATTCTATCTTGTAACAGTGGAAGTCTATAAGGATAATAGTCTTGATAGAAATTTTGCTATAAATTATGGGTTATGTAAAATCAATAATGGTGTCTGCAACGAAAAATACTGCTGCTTTACTAAAAATTATTGATTTGAGTTGAAATAAAATTACAGCCAGATTCTTTCCTCATTTGTTATTATTATACTTAAGGTAATGCAAAGGTAATTCATTGCTCTTTGATAAAAAGTTATAAGACACTCTAAGAAAGTGTCCAAGGTCGTCAACTACTATAATAACACCCAAATATACATAAACTTTACCGTTTTTATACAGTTCAAGTTGTTTAATAAACAAATCTTGTTCTAATTTTGATAATTATCATATATGCAACATAATATGAGAAAATTATATAATAAAAGTAAGTTCTTTAGCCAGTTCACAACAGTATTTTTTCCAGCATTAGGGTTCAAAAATGTTGTGACTTCAACATCATTTATATGTCTTCTCAAGACACCAAATTATTTTCATGGACCATAGGGTTTGGGGTTACCAGTCCTAAGTCAGGTAGTACACAGGAAGTTATGCAGACCTATAAATTAAACCTAGAGATCTGTGCATATCAGGCATGTATTCTAGCCCTGAGTGCTATATTTCCAGTCAACAAGTGATCTGTTGAAATTAAATTAAACTTATTTTAGATTAATAATTTTTCAAAATTAAGATATGACTGAGAATTTTTGTAGAATCAGAGCTCATAAGTTAGTATTAGGAGATATGATCTACTGACATATTTTAATAACAGAAATCACCATATAATTTCTGAACTTTTTCTTTAAATATACAATAATTTTTATATGTTAGGTATCATAAATATATTTATATTTAATAATTTATAAAATATGCATTATCTATAATATTTTATTCATGCAGTTACTGCCTTGTATTAATTCAAACAAGACTTTATGAGTTGCATCAGAAAATCATCAGTAAAAGTTTACTATAAAACTAATTATTATGAATTGTTTATAGCGTATTTTATAAGAAATAAATATTTTGGATATCATAATTCACTAGATGGCACAAAGATGAGTTTCACAGACCCCCATAAAACTCTCTTCTGCTTCAAAATGTTTGTAAAATGGTTTAGTCATGACCTTTCATATCAGGATTTATATATTTTTAATTCTCCTTACCCTCTGAAGCATCCAAGCTTTCTATTCCATTTTAAGCACATATTTCTTTATCTTAACATAGAAAAAATCTCTATTCATTTTTAACCAAATTCTGTTCTGTCATATTGATGTTTTATCTTACAGATCTGTCAGTGAGTAACTATATTTTCTACTATTTTCTACATAAAAACAGAACTAGAGATTGAATTTCTTTGCAATTTTTTTTCATAGCACTACTCCGCAAATCATGTAGTATAAACATTGGCCCTTTGATATTTAGGCAATTGTATGCCAAAATTCATTTTTAGTGTCCTGAATGCTTTTGACTTTCACAATTAATTTTATATATTTATTGAGAAAATAAATATAAAGCACTTCAATTTAATTTCCTACTGAATGTGATATCCAGGACTATCTTTAAATCTACGCAAATACTAAATAAAATATAAAATATGTTTCTGGATTCATTAAATTTATTCATTTTAACTTATATTTTATATTTTAAATACAAATATCTTTGCCACCATTTCAAACTAAAATCTATAAAACAAGGTTAATATAACATTCTCTTTGAATTCCTTTCTTCTTTCACTTCTAAACAAAACAACCTCTAACTTTCAAAAAACAATAACAATCTTAGGGGTTTTTTTTATCACTATCAAATCTTTATTTGTTTTGTTCTGTCTTTTGTTTTTTGAGACACACCTAGCAGCTCTCAGAGGTTGCTTGGCCCTGTATACTCTGAAATTACTTTCGGCAAACTGGGGGGCCTTATGGGATGATGGAGATTAAACCCAGGCCAGCTATGTGAAAGGTAAGCCTCCTACCCGCTGTACTATGGCTGTACTGTCACTATCACTCCCTCTTCTGTTACAAAGTTCTAGTTTCATAGTTCCAAAATTCACACACATAAATAATGTTTATATATACAATAGAAGATAAAAGCTCAGAAAATACATGACCTATACTACTCTGCTATATTGAAGTAGAATGAGAGTACAATGATTCAGGCCTTTGCCTTACATGAGGCCAACCTGGGTTTGATCCTCAGCATTACATATGATTCCTGATCACAGAGCCAGAAGGGACCCGGAGTATCATAGGATGTGCCCCCAAATCAATGCACATATATTTGAATATATCTGTATTAATATTGAGTACTACCAAAAAGTGAAATAATAATTTTTGAGAAATAAATAAATTGAACTGTATTGGCATTTGTGCTAGATTAGGCAAAAACAGTGAGAGAACATTTAAGACTGGGCTTAATAAAGTTAAAAGCATGTGGTTGAAAAATGCTTTTAATTATCAGATAAATGCAATCAATACAATGATGAGATATAATCTCATATCACTGACACAGGCAGACATTACAAAGAACAGAAAATATCAGTTTTAGCATGCAATTTTAGAAAAAAGAAACCTCATTCACTGCTATTGAATTCCACGGACCCAAAGTTTTTGTAAACAATTTAGATACTATTCAATATTCTAGGAACTGGGTGATCGCATAATCCAGAGCTTCTATTCCTTTATCTTTTTTTCTTTCATTGTATATGAGTGTGTGTTTTGGGGGACCACATCCGCGCTCAGGTGTTACTCCTGGCTTTGTACTCAGAAATTTAGAAATATCTCCTCCTGACAGGCTCATGCCACCATATGCGAGGTTGGAGATGGAACCTGAGCTGGCAGCCTATGCAAGGCAAAATCACTACCTGCTCTGCTATGGCAATGGCCCCTGAGTTTCCACTTCTTTACATCTACATTATCACTCCCATGTTCTTTGCAACCTTATTCAAGTAGTAAAAATATGAAAATAAGTCTCTGTCCAAGAATGAATAATTGAATTAAAAACTGTGCCATATTTACACAATGGAGTGCACTCTAATATAAGAAAAGATGCAATGATTGATTTTCAACTACATGTATTTTTTTTAATATGGAATGCTTCATGAATTTGCGTGTCATCCTTGCGCAGGGCCATGCTAATCTTCTCTGTATCGTTCCAATTTTAGTGTATGTGCTGCCGAAGCGAGCACTACATGTATGGTTATTGAGTGCATCATGCTAAGTGTAGTTAAGAGATGAAAAAACTTAGTCAATATTTTGAGGTCTTACTAATGCTTTCATTATCTCCATCAAATGCCTATTACATCTGCTACTTATGTTTGAATTAAAGCATTTATTTCTCAATCCAAAGTTTAAGCAAATATTTTCTTGCCACCAAATTGTTCTGGTATTGAGTTTATTTTCCCTTCTGGTATCATTGGCATGAAGGAGTCATAAAACTATCATGAATTTTTTAGTCTATTTATTATTCCACTATGTACTCTTAAATATACTATGATTACTTAAAACTAAGAAAGCTGGTGAAGCTGAAATATAAATATATTTTCTAACCTATCATAGATCTCATTATATTTATCATGTTTTATGTGGTAATGTGTAATATGTAATGATTTATTATTTAGTCATGTTGGTAAGTTCCAAGAAAATGGGACTGAAGTAAAATGAGGAAAAATAGTTTCTTGTTAGCTTATACAAGAGTATAGCCTATTTATGGTCACATAGTTTGCTAAACTTTTTTTTTTATTTGAGTTTTTGGGCTACACCCGTTTGATGCTCAGGGGTTACTCCTGGCTAAGCGCTTAGAAATTGCCCCTGGCTTGGAGGGACCATTTGGGACGCCGGGGGATCAAACCGCAGTCACGATCTTTCCTTGGCTAGCGCTTGCGAGGGAGACACCTTACCTCTACTCGTGCCACCTTGCCGGCCTCTAAACTTATAAAGACCTAAAGCACATACTATTAGATTATTTATTCATTCACTCATATATTTCAATTTTGCTTATTTTAGTTCAAGATTGTATATTGCCTGAGTTATAATGGAAGCATAAGGCAAAGTCAGGAACCATCTTTTTCATAGCAAAACATTCAGACTCATTTCTATTTTTACTCAGACAGGGGTGATTGACATAACCGATGAACCCAATAGTTTACTTAGGACAGAGCAAAAAAGTGGATACTCAGAAAAAATTACATGTAGGTGTCAAGAAAACATCCAAACTCCACTGGGATTGTAGATCTAAGCCGAAATCACTTACCTTCACTTATTGTCTCATCCCAGTAATACGTTACAAATGAATGAATGAAATATGAGGATTTTTCTAAGTACCTTATTTTTATAAAATTTGTAAAAAACTAATACATCACAAGTATCATCAATAGAATAGTTAAACATATATGCTGGGGCCAGAGAGATAACATGGAGGTAAGGCATTTGTCTTGCATGCCTTGCATGCAGAAGGATGGTGGTTTGTATCCTATATGGTCCCCCGAGCTTGCCAGGAGTGATTTCTGAGCTGGAGCCAGGAGTAACCCCTGAGTGCTGACGGGTCTGACCCAAAAACAAAAAACAAAACAAAACAAAATAAAAAAAAACATATGCATAATCTTTTTAAATCAAATGCTAAGTTGTCTTAATTTTCTGAATTTTACAAGTAAAGCAGATATTTTTCTGTATGCACTTAATATTTTCAGTATATTATGATTGTGTTTCTAATATGAATAATAGATTTGTATATATATCAATATAATTTGGAGCCCCTTATCATAGAACATTACTTTTTTCTTTTAAAAAATTGGCTCGATATCTAGAAAAAGTCATAAAAATTATTAAGATAAATGAAAATGCATCTCATATAAACTTTATTTATAACCTTTACTATACAAAGGATCTTACAGCTTATAACTCACATATTCCTCCTTATTTACTCTCTTATTTTAGTGGGGGTTCACATATAGCAGTGTTTAGAGCAGTACTCAGTTTAAAGTCATTTTTAGCAATATGTTGATAAACATACAATGTCAGAATTTCAACTCAGTTTTTCTTTTTTGTAAAACATGTGTTACAGTACATTGTTCTATATTCACAAAAAATCTTACAAATTATTACTTCAGGAATTTTGCATATTCCTTATTAACTAAAAGTAATATTAAATATTTTATGTGAGTTCCTGAATAATACACAGAGAATATTAGATATTTTAACTGTATATTAACTATAAAATATTAATCTATATTTATATTAATATTTACTTCCTTCAATTTATGAGAATAATTCTTGTTTTTTCCATTTCTTATTGTGATAGGATAATTATAGAATAATTACAGAGTAAAGTAATTAGACATATTAATTTATAACTAGTGAAAATCTCAAACATAGAAAAATTAAAATTTAATTCTGAGTCTCAAGAAAAAAATCTCATTGTTTATATATTAAAGTTAAACAAATTAAATATGTGTCAAACAGACAAACATAATATGTACTAAAATTTCTAATTGCTAGTCTTAAGCAAAATAGGAAAATAAATGCACATTGATACAGACTCAATTTAAAAAAAAACTTAGTATAATAGAAAAGCTAGTATTGAATGAATGTTAGAAGTTAAATCCAAAAGAAAGAGGGATAGGGGCCAGATAGATAGCATGGAGGTAAGGCGCTTGCCTTGCATGCAGAAAGACGGTAGTTCGAATCCTGGCATCCCATATAGTCCCCTGAGCCTGCCAGGTGCGATTTCTGAGTATAGAGCCAGGAGGAGCCAGAACGCTGCAGGGTGTGATCCAAAAAACAAATTAAATAAATAAATAAATAAATAAATAAATGGGGATAATACAAGTGTTCAGAAATATTTCCCGTATCTAGCAAACTATGATTTATATCCCTAATACCAAATACCCCAAATAAGCATAGGGAAGCCTCTACCTTGCTACCAGCCCAGAGAAAAAAATAGTAAGGAAAAAAATCTCTTATTATTTCATTGGTCTTATGCATTTTGTACATAAATCAAAATGCAATAGCTTAAAGATACTTAAGATTTAAATGTATGTGCCACTTGAGTTTGTTTTCTTCATATGATAATAAAATGCAACTTTTAAAAAGGACACAAAGGACCTATTTGTACCCCATGCTAACTCTCTGTTTACAACTTCCTTTTGATTGAATAGGATGTCTACGATTAGATGAGATCTGCAGAGAACAAATAGAGACATTGACTTAGGCAGCATGATATCCAATGTCTGATTCATGTGTTCTAAGATAAATAAACAATATTATAGGGCTGGAATGATTAAAAAGTGGTAGGCATTTGCCTTGCATGTGGCCAGCCAGGGATCTATCCCCAGCATCCCATATGGTGCCTCAAGCCTGCAAGGAGAGATTTCTGAGCGCAGAGAAAGGAGTAACCCCTGAGGACCGCCAGGTGATGCCCCAAACAAACAATATTCTGAATCCTTTAAAAATAGAGAAAGCGCTTTCTGCAGATTAATTGACCATAAAGAATTTCCAGCAGCAAAGTAATTGTCTTTTCTTTTAATGAAGTGTTACTGCTGAAGCATTTGATGAAAAAATGTTGGATTGTGTATCACCTATTTTGAGAAAATATTTCAATGAACTAAAAACTCATCTACTGAAGGAATGGCTAGATCATAAAACTGGTTGGGCATTTAATCTGTGTTGAATTTATGTACCACATATGGTACACCTATCACCCATTATGTGATATATTATATCACATATGTGATTACTGTATGATACCATTATATGATATATTATATATAGTGCTCTCAACTCTAAAAGTGATCTCTAAGAGCAGAGCCAGAAGTAAGGCCTAAAGATACCTCTGTATAGCAATAAATAAATAATTAAAACACAATTTAAGGGAACAAAAAGAAAGCATTGATCATGCTAGGAAGATTGCATTAATTGCTGAACACTATTCTCATTATATGTGAGCCCTGGATCCAATAGCTGGCACATTGTGCCCTCTAAACTTCTCCTCGAGTGACCACTGAATACTTTATCTGGAAAATTCTCATATTATTGTTCAAGGTGAGCCCCCTAAAAGCCATTTATTTATAAATATATTGGATATAATTGAGGTATTTAATATCACTGTGCATCAAAAAATCTGGAATTCAAGTTATCATAATGCAACAAAAAGAAAAAGAAAATTATCACTTGGAGATGTGCATGATGCTGATAGAGGAGCTCTCTGTAATACTGTTCAGGGTCCTATAACTAGTTTTGATCATACTTGACACTGCAATGCTAAAAATAACCATATGATAGTTCTTGGTAACAATATAGTGCTGGCAATTGAACTCGATTATTTGTTAGGACAAGGAAAATATTCCACACTTTTGGGCTATCTTCTAGCTTTTATATTTAAATTAATTTAAATCATTTTCATTTCACTAACCAATTATCTGAAAAGTTTTACTCTATCCTCAAAAAAAAAGGCAAACCTTTTAGTATATGGCCTTTATTTTTAAAATAACAAATTTTAGCCACCCTCATTAATCTTCCAATAACTATAGAATACTTCTTTACAGCACAATATTTGAATTTAAATATATAGAAATATATAAACATCAGGAACCTTTATATTCTATAAGACATGTAGAAAAAATTTTAAAACTCTATTTTAAAATATATGTAACCAGGTGTTTCATATTACCTCAGCTATAATTACCTTCATTTGTTACATTTCTTTCCAAAAAAATCTCCAGCTTTAAACTACAATTTTTACATATGCTCATTGTCTTATTTTGTATGCATGTTATGAGGAAAACATAAAAATATTCTCATCATTTAAAATCTAGGATATCAAACTCATTTTAATAGACACATTTTATTAATCACATAAAATATTAAATTAAGTTTATAATACTTCATAGTTAAATTATATATAACAAACAATTCAAGTAATACAATATAAAAATTGCATATTTAGCTTACATTTATGAATAATTTAGTTGACTTTAGTAATTTGATATATCCATAAATTTATATGATTTTAATTATTTACTTATTTAACATTTTCAGTCATGGATAATCTATTATCTATTACATTTCTTTCTATTTTATATAATCTTACAAAATATTTTAATGTGTATTTATAAAATATTCTTCCTCATAAAAATTAAGGTAATATTTTTGTCTTGATGTATCTTTGAAGAGTGAAACCAAACTCATTTTATAATTAATTTAGAAGGGGCATAGAACAAAATAAAACAAGCCTAGTACTATTGGAATCTGCCAGACTGAAGCATGACTTAGTATGTACTATGGTTTCTTAAAATTGAATAGTTAAATTTATTATTTGTGATATTCATACTATACACATTCCTGTATTTATTCATTGAGTTTTGCAATTTGCTTTTAATTCCTAAACCAAGTGTCATAATGGATCATTATTTTACCAGAATTTATTTCTTGAAGTTATAAAAAAATTTGATATACAAAATATTAAGATACATAAATTTATTAAATAATTCAATCTATTTATTAAGGTAACATTCTTATTGGCCTTTGTTTTAGCTTATGTGGTGAAAAATAGCTTGAGAGATAGCACAGTGGTAGGGCTTTTGTATTGCAAAACAGCCGATCCAGGATGCACAGTGGTTCAAATCCTGGCATCCCATATGGTCTCTGTGCCTCCCAGGAGCGATTTCTGAGTGCAAAACCAGGATTAACCCCAGAACAACACTGGGCATGACCCAAAACCCAAAAATTACATAAATAAAAAATAAAATAAAATTTACTGTGTTGTATTGTCTAGCAATATAAAATGTTTTCAAATTGCAATTTGTGATATAATTTTACAAGTCTATAATTCTTTTCTATTTTTGGTTAGTTGGAATATTAGTGTCTCATAGATTTGAAGTAATTTGATGTGATTGATTTAATATATTGTTTCATTTAAATTAATATATAACAAAAAGCAAGAAATTATTAATTTCCTGCATTATAAGAGAAGAAATAAAAAGCACATAGATTTAACACCTGGCAAGGAATAATTAAAGAAGAAAAGTGAGGAAGAGTAAATAAATGCCACTAAAAGTTGTTAATCTAAAAAAAAAGAAATTGATAATTCTGATTTTATATTCAAGATTCATCACTATCTGGGAAAAATCTTAACACACTTTCTCCAGAAAAGGGATATCAATATTTTACTTAGAAATTACATTTTTTCTCAGCAAACAAAAAATAGTTTACTATATAATGTAGATAAAAGAAGAGAACTATAACTTGGGGCAGTTTTCCCTAAATCAATTTCAGGAATTCTCTGTAGTTAAAAAAAAATACAATCTGAAATTCATTTCTCTACACAAATAAACAAAATGAAATTCCTTCATCATATATACAATGACTGAAAATATGTGATAGGGAATACATATTAAACACTGTTATACCATTCACAACATAATAAAGCACTGGAGTATCTAGACATGCAGCCTTGAAAACAATGTATTAAAATCAAAAAACCAAAAGACAAAAATAGCTCATGTTTTATGTGTGGGAGGCCAGAGTTCTATCAAGAATAATGCATGGTTCAGAACAATAAGGAGCTATCCACACCTCAACTCCAGGAAAAATTGATAATAGTGCTCAAGCAAAATTTAAATAAATACATAATTAGATGCAATTTATAACTTTTGCTAATGGGTCTCTTAAATCTAGAGAATATATTATGTCTGAACTTTCAACAAATTTGATTCCTTTATATATGTTTATTTGGAAAGTCATATCACTGACTACCTAAAATAGCACACTTTTGTTCTAATATTTATTCACATTCAAATATAAGTCAGTTTTATCTTAGAATCTGTAAAGATAAAGTTTTTCAGAGAGAAATTAATTATAAAACAATCAGATAAGTAGTCAATTTCAGAAACTAATTGCAGATTGTTTCATGGCATGCTATTGTTTAGGGACCAAACTATCATTATTGAATCATTTCCATTGTTGAAGGAAGATTTCAATAATTTGGGTTATTCCATAAGAAAAATTTTAACTACTACTTGATAGGTTTTGTTTTCAAAATTATTTTGTTTTCTTTTGTTTCTTCTTTTTTTTTTTTTGGTAAAAGGCATTCTCTATCATAGTTCAAGTAATATTTAAATTCTCAGTAAAGAAATGTGTTCTTATGATTATATGTACATCTTCAAAAGAAAGGTTTTTTTTCATTACTATGATCAATTGATTACCTACACTAAAGGTTATTATCAATTGACATTGATAAATCATAAAAAAATCTTCTAATATATACTAAAATATTTTGATTATCATAGACACAAGTTTAAGAATTGAGAGAGTAGTTAAAGGTTATATGTGAGAATTTTTCTTTCTGATTTACAAGTGGGTGTTTTCGATTGCACGTTCGTGCACAACCAACAGCAAACTAACTTAACGGAGCTCAATGAAGAATTAATATTTTGTGAGCAATACCATGCCCTATTCATATTTAATAATAATTATAGAGGAAAAAGAAGACTCTCATAGGTTCCCAATTTTACTGTAGAGCCGAGATGCTTAGGATGTACATCAGGAAAGCCTCAAAGTTGATACAGTACATTGCTATCTTCCGATCCATTCAGACTAGTTTTCTCCATGACATCTTCTATTCTGGGATACTAAGGACTAATCAGAGTTCCACCTTCAAGAATAAGCTGTTCTATTTCTTGTTAAACACATGGAGTCACTTGGGAAGTAGGTCCACTGTACATGCACACTATCTTTGCTATTATTACTTCATTATTTTATTTTATTACCGGAAAAGTATTCTATTAAAAGGTACACACTGATATTTATCTATTTAGTTAAGTTTTCTAAAACATTGAGTGTATGCCAGAAACATACTTTTAGAAAAAAATATAAACATTTCCAAGTCATTTTGAAACATCACTTTTAAAACTTGGCCCCATCAACACAAAAGAAACATATATCTATTAAGGAATCTATCTATTTTGAGAGATTCAAATGGAAATAATTTAGATCTGATCTCTCCCTTTTTCTCTTTCTATAAGGTTATATAAGTCATTGGCATCTCCTATAATTATTCAAAATTATTAATTAAGAAGTTCATTAAGTTTAAGTTATCTAACCATAGGTGGTATTTGTCTCAATTCTACTATTCAAGGATTGTACATTTATTCTATTAACATAGTATCTATCTGTGTAAAGAAAAACTAATTTTCTAGTCACAGATTCTGTCACTCGAAGAAAAATGAAATTAGTATAATTCATAAAAGTGATTATAGTGGTAAATGAGGCAATAAAACTAGTTCTAATGGCATTTATTTATTCATCTCAATAAACAAAATGCACCTTATTTCATCATAGTAAATGCAATCTTTACAAATAGTTTGCAATGCTTATCGAAAACTTGTGAAAAATGAAACTAGCTCTTCTTACTTATTATTTTTGTTCCTCAATATTTTGTTCTTTAGTCCATCCATTCTATTATTTACATTCTTTGGTTTGGGGACCAGATCCAGTGATGCTCAGAGTTTACTCCTAGCTATGCTCTCAGAAATTTTTCCTAGGTCATTGGGAACACTGGGAATCAAACTGCTGTCCATATTAAATTATAAATTATATATAAATTATAAATTGTAGGTAATATATATGTATATATATATGATCCTCAAAGTGTTTTATCTTCCTTGGTATTCAATTTTATAATACAGGTCAAATAACCATCAGTAGATAAATTTTAGAAACTCACAGTTAGCTACCACAACTAATTATGGAAGAAAAAATTGCCAACAAATAGGAAAACGTTTGTGGACTATTATGTTGTTACTGTAGTGTTCTTATAGCAATGTAGAAGTTATGACCATTCATTGTTAAATATTAAAATGAACTTATAAACGTAGATGCACAATTTTTCAATGGAAGAAATGGTATATTTAAGCCATAGCATTTTTAACCTGTCGTCTTATGCAAATTGTTTATAATAAATTTACTAATTTTTTCCATTTATTCTGTTTGATCTTTGCATTTCTAAAGAAAGAAGTTGTTCTTGATTATTTTAACAACAATTTTATGTTGGGGGTCACACTGTGTCTTGCTCAGTAATTACTGCTAGCTGTGTTGAGAAGTTTTCTAAGGCTTTGTTGGGTAATTATATGAGATGCCACGAATGGAGCACAGGTTCACCACGTGCAAGGCAAGCAACGTACATACTATATTATATAACTCTAGTCCTTAATAAATATTTAGCATCATTTTTTGAGAAAGCCCTAGTTCATAATATTTACCTATAAATATATATTAAAAATTTCTTAATAAAACATTGTAATTCCCCAAAGAATTTGGGTTCAAATTTGGAATTTTGGTTTAGAGAGATTTCATAGGGGTTAGAGCAATAATTCAGCTTTTAGAACATTTACCATGCCTTCAGCCAACCTTGGTTCAATCCCCAGTATCACATTTGGTTCAACAACCAGAAGTTATTATTTTTTTTATTTAAACACCTAGATTACATACATGATTGTGTTTGGGTTTCAGTCATGTAAAGAACACTCCCCATCACCAGTGCAACATTCCCATCACCAATGTCCCAAGTCTCCCTCCTCCTCACCCAACCCCCGCCTGTACTCTAAACAGGCTCTCCATTTCCCTCATACATTCTCATTATTAGGACAGTTCAAAATGTAGTTATTTCTCTAACTAAACTCATCACTATTTGTGGTGAGCTTCCTGAGGTGAGCTGGAACGTCCAGCTCTTTTCTCTTTTGTGTCTGAAAATTATTATTGCAAGAATGTCTTTCATTTTTCTTAAAACCCATAGATGAGTGAGACCATTCTGCGTTTTTCTCTCTCTCTCTCTGGCTTATTTCACTCAGCATAATAGATTCCGTGTACATTCATGTATAGGAAAATGTCATGACTTCATCTCTCCTGACAGCTGCATAATATTCCATTGTGTATATGTACCACAGTTTCTTTAGCCATTCGTCTGTTGAAGGGCATCTTGGTTGTTTCCAGAGTCTTGCTATGTTAAATAGTGCTGCAATGAATATAGGTGTAAAGAAGGGGTTTTTGTATTGTATTCTTATGTTCCTAGGGTATATTCCTAGGAGTAATATAGCTGGATCGTATGGGAGCTCGATTTCCAGTTTGGGGAGGAAATCCATATTGCTTTCCATAAAGGTTGAACTAGATGGCATTCCCACCAGCAGTGGATAAGAGTTCCTTTCTCTCCACATCCCCGCCAGCACTGTTTATTCTCATTCTTTGTGATGTGTGCCATTCTCTGTGGTGTGAGTTGGTATCTCATCGTTGTTTTGATTTGCATCTCCCTGATGATTAGTGATGTGGAGCATTTTTTCATGTGTCTTTTGGTCATTTGTATTTCTTCTTTGTCAAAGTGTCTGTTCATTTCTTCTCCCCATTTTTGATGGGATTAGATGTTTTTTTCTTGTAAAGTTCTGTCAGTGCCTTGTATATTTTGGAAATTAGCCCCTTATCTGATGGGTAGTGGGTGAATAGTTTCTCCCACTCAGTGGGTGGCTCTTGTATCCTGGGCACTATTTCCTTTGAGGTGCAGAAGCTTCTCAGTTTAATATATTCCCATCTGATAATCTCTGCTTTCACTTGCTTGGAGAGTGCAGTTTCCTCCTTAAAGATGCCTGTAGTCTCAATGTTCTGGAGTGTTTTGCCTATGTGTTGTTCAATATATCTTATGGTTTTGCGTCTGATATCAAGGTTTTTAATCCATTTGGATTTTACCTTCGTACATGATGTTAGCTTGGGGTCTAAATTCAATTTTTTGTAAGTGGCTATCCAGTTGTGCCAACACCACTTGTGAAATAACATGTCAACTAACAGGTCTGAAAAAGTCAGTAAATGAAGTGAATGACAAAATGGATAAGCTCTGAGACAGGGTATCAGATGCTGAGAATAGACTTGGTGCTGTGGAAGATGAGATACATAACAATTCCATATAGCAGGAGAGATTGGAAAAAAAACTTAAAGCAAATGAACAGACAATGGAAAAATTAGTCAAAGAATGAGAACAGATGAAGATAGAAGTCTATGATAAGATCAACAAAAACAACTTAAGAATCATTGGAATCAATGGTCAAGAACGTCATTAAAGAGAAACTTCCAGAACTAAAGAATATATGTGATCAAATCCTGCATGCTCGAAGAGTACCAACCAAAAGAGACCCCAGAAAAACCACCCCAAGACACATCCTAGTCACAATGACAAATCCCACAGATAGAGACAGAATTCTGAAAACAGCAAGATCAAAAGGGGAAATTACATTCAAGCAAGCATCCTTGAGATTTACAGCAGAGCTGTCACCAGAAACATTCATGCCAGAAAGCAGTGGTGGGATATTGTGACAAGACTGAATGAAATGAATGCTTCACCTAGAATACTGTACCCAGCAAAACTCACTTTCCGGTTTGACGGAAGAATACATGGTTTCACAGACAAAAAACAGCTCAGAAACTTTACAGACTCAAAACCAGTCTTAAGAGAAAAACTGAAAGACCTAATTTAAGACAAGACTAACCAAAAGACACACCAAATTTCGATATAAAGATGGCATTAAATCCCAGGACAATTCTTTCTCTCAACCAGAAATAATTTTAAGGGCAAAACCAGAAATAATTCCTGAGCACCATAAGGTGTGACATTAAATTGAAAAAATACAGAAAATAAAACGAAATCAAAATGTGGAGAAATGTGAATATTTTTTCAGTGTAATAATGACAATAATTTGTAAGGCTTGAAGATATAGGCTTAGAACCCTTAGACTATATATTTTGTGTATGCTCTTTTAAATGTGTAGAGGAAAATAGGAGGGATAGTAAAATATTCAGACAAAGCATATTTCACGGAACTGTATGTTTTATTCAAATAAATATGTAATTAGAGAAAGTAACAAAGTCATATATTTCCCTTAAATATCTCTCTTCAGATAACATAAACTGAAATGCATAATTCCATGTGGTTTCTGGTATTCTCAGCATCTTCTAATGTTTGAGGTTTTACTCTTGTTCACCTTAGATTAAATTATCTTGCTAAGAATGCTTTCCTTTTCCATATTCACATAGATAGCAATATTTTCCCTAAGTAATGTGAGAAATTACTTTGAAATAACATTACTATCACTAACAATTCCATCCGAACCCACCATATTTTTGATAAAATATGAAACAGTTTATTAAGACATTAAATATGAGGTATCCAGAAAAACTAAATAATCCAACACTTGAAATGTGTATCTTCAGCAGAAATTATATAGATTGGTATACAATGGTATCTCAGTTGTACAACATGAAAAATGACAGTTTAGGAAGGATTCAAGAAGGGTTAGGGAAAACTGAGCTTCTCTGAAGAACTGGCAGATAGGTTTCAAGTGAAGTAGTCAAATTGACCAAGTGATCAATAAAAGTATCCAATAGAGAGTGGAGCGGTGTTGCTAGAGGTAGGGTGTTTTCCTTGCATGCCCCAACCTCGGACAGTCCATGATTTGATCCCAGATGTCCCATATGATCCCCCAAGCCTGGAGCGATTTCAAAAGAGCGTATAGCCAGGAGTGGCCCCTGTGCATGATTGGGTGTGTCCCCCAAAGCAATAAATAAATAAATAAATAAATAAATAAATAAATAAATAAATAAATAAATAAATAAATGTATGTATGTATGTAGTGTATAGAAAATAAAAACTATAAAATAGAAATATCATTTTTACTCAAATCTTTAAAAAAGATTAAGAAGTAATATTTGTCCATCAGGCAAATTGGAAGTGAAAAGTTACCTGAGAAAATTCAGGTAAAGGATAGCAGAAGAAAAATAGATTAATTAGTTTCTATTAATTGATTAGTTAACAATTAAATAAATTTGGCTATTTTACTTACAAATTTGATTAATCATAAAATACTATAGAATTAGCTTCATAAAAAGTTACATGTGCTAATACGTTTTCCTGGATCATAATCCATAGGCTGGAGTTTGTTACTATTTAAAAAAAAAAGCTTCCACAGATAACAGATCACATTGCATTTTATGTATTAAGATGGTGTTTAATTTCAAAAGATAAAAATAAGAATAATTACCAATATAAAAAAATTTAAGGATTGTATTTTTGTTCAAACTGAAAATTGTATTTTGGACAGACCAAGCTGATAGTTTATAAAATCTACTGTATTTTTTTCTTCATGTAAAATACAGATATCCAAATACACACAAATTTATTAGAAAAAATAATTAAAATAAATTGACAACGATACATAGAAAAATATATGATCATTAAAACTTTTAAATGTTAACTGATTTAGGGACCAGAGCAGTGGCGCATCTGCCTTGCTGGTGCTAGTCTAGGACAGACTGTGATTTGAACCCCTGTGTCCCATATGGTCCCTCAAGCTAGGAGAGATTTCTGAGCACATAGCCAGGATTAACCCCTGTGAGTCAACAGGTATGGCTCAAAAACCAAAACTAAAACCAAAAACAAACAAAAAGTTAACTGTTTTAAAATGACAAATTACTATCACATTTTACTCTTCTTTAAATACCTTAAAGAGGGCCGGGTAGGTGGCGCTGGAGGTAAGGTGTCTGCCTTGCAAGCGCTAGCCAAGGATCGGGACCGCGGTTCGATCCCCCGGAGTCCCATATGGTCCCCCCAAGCCAGGGGAGATTTCTGAGCACATAGCCAGGAGTAACCCCTGAGCGTCAAATGGGTGTGGCCCAAATAAATAAATAAATAAATAAATAAATGCCTTAAAGAAACCAAAATATGACTGACTTTAAAGCATAATATGCCCAGGTAAAAAAGAAAATAACTAAATTGTTGAACAAATTATTAAATGTAAGCTAAATGTGCATATAGAAAGTATTCCTTATGTTTTAGGTTTAATATTTTTATTCCTATAAAAATTCTAAATATCCTTAACTTTTAGTAAATTTTTAAAATTAACTGTAAAATGTTGCTAAAACTCCTTGTCATTTTCAAAATAGTAGTTTCTCCATATTATCATAAGTAATCTTCAAAGAATAAAGCTAACTTTTCTTGTTAAGCAAATGAAAGAAAAACAACAACTGTAAAATATGGTATACATTTTAAGGTGGAAAAATCAGAAGTATCTTTTATAATGTGCTGAAAGAGTTCATTTATGTTGACATAGTATAACTATTATTATTCTATTAATTTGTGAGGAAGTTGTATGTACAGTGACATATAAATATTACTTATAATAGGGTTGTTGGAAGTAATTGAAGTGTTCAGAAAGAATAGTTAATTAAATTGTAAATTATAGTGCATCTTTCTAATGAAAAACAATAAGGCTATTAGAAATGGTAATTAAAATATATATAACACTATTGAGAAAATTGAACATGATACATTAAGTGAAAAAATCATCATAATATAATATGAATAGCTTTATGAAAGTAATTTTACACAGAATGTATTATGTATAATAAGCATACTAAAAAGATGAACACAAAATAAAATATCTTCTGTTAGCTTTGTAGAACTAATAATTATCCTATTTTCTTACTTTCTTGAATGTCCAAATATTTAACTTAAAAATATATTTTCCCACACTAAATTTTTTATTTCCCTAAAATAAATTTGCCAAATGTCTTATGTTTGTTTTGCTTTGCTATGCTCTGCTTTAGGCCACCCCCACTGATGTTCAGGGTTATTCCTGACTCTGCATTCAGGAATCACTCCTTTTGGTGCTCAGGGAAGTGTTTACAGCCCTACTGCTGTGCTATATCTCCGACCCTATAAATTAAATTTCTAGAAATAGTTCTCCTTGATAACTATTCTTTGTATCCTTGGCCAACATCACCCATTTTTCTATCCCCATTTCTCATAACCATTATTTTTTTGTTTCTAAAAATTGGACTAATTTTTTTTTTGTTTTGGGGGGCCACACCCATTTGATGCTCAGGGGTTACTCCTGGCTAAGCACTCAGAAATTGCCCCTGGCTTGGGGGGACCATATGGGACGCCAGGGGATCGAAGTGCGGTCCTTCCTTGGCTAGCGCTTGCAAGGCAGACACCTTACCTCTAGCGCCACCTCACCAGCCCCTAAAAATTAGACTATAAATGATTTACCATATAAGTGAGTTCATCCCTGAAAAGTAAAAAAAAAAAATGGCATTATTAAAAAAATGGTATTATTGGGGACAGAACAGGCCGTGTAACGTCGTCGTTACTCCGAGGAGAGAGCAGACTGTGGAGGGTATCATTTACTGTGAAACACCTATTGTGTCATTTGAAATTGTGACGTTTTGAAACAGTGATGCTGCACTATGGCAGGAGTCGTAAAGGTGCAAATATGCAGAGCAATAAAACCTTTAACTTGGAGAAGCAAAATCATGCTCCAAGGAAGCATCATCAGCACCAGCAGCCCCAGCAGCAGCCGCAGCAGCAGCCGCCACCACCAGCACCAATACCTGCAAATGGGCAACAAGCCAGCAGCCAGAATGAAGGCTTGACTATTGACCTGAAGAGTTTTCTAAAACCATGAGAGAAGACCTTTACTCAGCGCAGCCGGCTCTTTGTGGGAAATCTTCCTCCTGATATCACTGAGGAGGAAATGAGGAAACTATTTGAGAAATATGGGAAGGCTTGGTGAAGTCTTCATTCATAAGGATTAGGGCTTTGGCTTTATTCGCTTGGAAACACGAACTATAGCAGAAATTGCCAAAGTGGAGCTGGATAACATGGCCCTCCGGGGAAAGCAGCTGCGTGTACGCTTTGCTTGTCATAGTGCATTCCTCACAGTTCGAAACCTTCCTCAGTATGTGTCCAATGAACTGCTAGAGGAAGCATTTTCTGTGTTTGGTCAGGTGGAGAGGGCTGTGGTCATTGTGGATGATCGAGGAAGGCCTTCTGGAAAAGGCATTGTAGAATTCTCAGGGAAACCAGCTACTCGGAAAGCTCTGGACAGATGTAGTGAAGGCTCCTTCCTGCTAACCACATTCCCAAGACCTGTGACTGTGGAGCCCATGGACCAGCTAGATGATGAAGAGGGATTACCAGAAAAACTGGTTATTAAAACCAGCAATTTCACAAGGAACGAGAACAACCACCCAGATTTGCCCAGCCTGGCTAACTTTGAGTATGAGTATGCCATGCGCTGGAAGGCACTCATTGAGATGGAGAAACAGCAGCAGGACCAGGTGGACCGCAACATCAAGGAAGCTCGTGAGAAACTGGAAATGGAGATGGAGGCTGCTTGTCATGAGCACCAGGTCATGCTAATGAGGCAGGATTTGATGAGACGTCAAGAACTTCGAAGAATGGAAGAGTTACATAACCAAGAAGTGCAAAAACGAAAACAACTGGAACTTAGGCAGGAGGAAGAACGTAGGCACTGTGAAGAAGAGATGCGGAGACAACAGGAAGAAATGATGCGGCGACAGCAGGAAGGATTCAAGGGACCCTTCCCTGATGCGAGAGAACAGGAGCTCCGAATGGGCCAGATGGCTATGGGAGGTGCTATGGGCATAAACAACAGAGGTGCCATGCCTCCTGCTCCTGTACCAGCTGGTACTCCAGCTCCTCCAGGACCTGCCACTATGATGCCAGACGGAACCTTGGGATTGACACCACCAACAACTGAGCGCTTTGGCCAAGCCGCTACAATGGAAGGAATTGGGGCAATTGGCGGAACCCCTCCTACATTCAATCCAGCAGCTCCTGGAGCTGAATTTGCTCCAAACAAACGTCGCCGATACTAATAAAATTGTATTGTCTAGTTTCCTTAAAACCCTAAAGAAAAGGACCCTTTTTGGACTAGCCAGAATTCTACCCTGGAAAAGGGTTAGGGATTCCTCCCAATAGTTAGTTCCCTGCCTGTAGTACTCTATTTTAGGGAATATGCTGGAGGCAGAGGGCAAGGGAGGGGAGATCATTACAAATCAGTTCTATGTGGTATAGTTTTGTGTGGTGCATTCCTGAACTCTCATTTGATTGTTGAGCCTAAGGGGGAAACAATGACAAAATGGATCCAGTTAGAGCCCCGTTAATCTTGATCATTCCATTTGTCCATCTTGTTCTATTTGCTTATTCATACTCTGCAACCACAAAGACACTGCCACATATACCATTAAAACCAAACATTCCCCCATGACCTTAGCCTCATTGCTCCATTCACTCCCAGGTGGGAATTCCAGCAAATGTCCACAGAGGTCACAGACAACATACGTATGGTTGTTATATCCCATGTATTGCCCTTTCATGTCCTAATAAAAACATTTCTCTTAGAGATTTTTCAAAAAAAAAAATGGTATTATTTTGTGACTAAGTAATTCAAATTCTAGATATATAGCCAAAAGAAATAAACATGATCTTGATGATATGTTAGTACATTCATGTTTGTTTAAGCATTATTCACAAATGAAAAATATAAATCATAACAAAACTCACAAATAAACATAAAAATACTTAAAAATAGGAATATATTCTGAGAAATATGTTTTAAATGATTCTTTAATTGTGAAAGTGTCATATATAATTAAACAATCCTAGATGATATTTATTTAATATGTAATGTAGGCTCTATAAAATTATTATATTATATGAAAACAAGTAAATCATAAAAATATGACTCCATTAATAAATATGTAATTGAGGGACCAGAGCATTACCACAGTGGTGGGGTTTTTGCCTAGCAGGCTAGTTTGGGAGTGACCCAGGTTTGAGTCCCAGAATCCCATATAGTTCTAAGAGCCTTCTGGAGCGATTTCTGAGAACCAGAAGTAACACTTGAGTGCCAACAAGTGTGGCAGGCAGGCAGGCAGGCAGGAAGGAAGGAAGGAAGGAAGGAAGGAAGGAAGGAAGGAAGGAAGGAAGGAAGGAAGGAAGGAAGGAAGGAAGGAAGGAAGAAGGAGGGAGGGAGGAAGGAAGGAAGAAGAAAAGAAGAAAGGAAGGAAGGAAGGAAGGAAGGAAGGAAGGAAGGAAGGAAGGAAGGAAGAAAGGGAGGGAGGGAGGGAGGGAGGGAGGGAGGGAGGGAGGGAGGGAGGGAGGGAGGGAGGAAGGGAGGAAGGAAGGAGTGTATATTTATTGGAATGCTTTTTGAACTTTATAAAGAGAACTATTCCCATAATAAAATATTACATGAAAAATTCTATTTTGCTTTAGTTAATATTTTTTTCTTATTATAATAATACAATAAAACAATTGTTAGGTGTGATGCTTTATTTTAGCCTCATTATTTCATACAGTGCAGTTCAATACTATAGTTCCTTAAGAACATTCAAGAAAATCTAAATCAGCATTATGATTGAACTTTATTTTTAGAAAGACTTCACTACCAACAAATTTTAAATTTAGCTAAGATAGATAAAGATATAGGAATATATGAATATAATTTCATGTTATGAGGCAGAGGATATGCCTGGCATGTATAGAGTCCTAAATTTGATCTGTGACACTTTTGAAATCACTGATGTAGATGTTCAAAGATGATTTTCTAAAGAAAGACACCACCTAGTTTGGCTCACACACAGTAGTGATGAGCTATCCTGTCACAAAAATTGATTCGAATGGCAAAACTCATGTAGGTAAACTAATAAAAAAAAACTGTTAATGTTTTCCAATTAAATGTATACCATTCCTGAGAGACACAGGAGAGTATTCAGTCTAATTAGGTCACTCTGTTTCTTCTAAGATACATGGAAAGTAAGAGCCTTAGAACTTCGTCTCTGTTAAATAAAAACTGCTAGTAATGCAATTCAGATTATCATGTTATGTTCTGAAATCTTGATGTACACATCATTGCCTTAAGGTTATACTTGGCAGGCAAAGGAATGATGGCACTAATTGAGCAAGCATTCTTTTCCTTCTTCTAATTTAATATTTCTGTTCAGATTTTCTCCTTAAATATTATATTATGTTAGCCTGAAATTGTACTTGCCCTGTATATTGATCAAATTCACTGATTCATGTTTTTTAAAGGACCATCCTTAATATACCTTATACACAAGCCAAAGAACTTGATGGAGATTTGTGTCTTTAAGCTTCCTATATTATATATGATATAATTCTGAAACAATTTGTGTCCTGAGATGTTTTTATAAGTTATACATGCTACTTCTAAAGAAAAACAGCAATAACATTGATATTTCAGTTTAAATACATGTTGTAAATGCAATTCCTCTTTGTGTTATAATAGGCAATGTTGACTACTGTAAAGGTGAGATATAAAATGTTCTAATTATATAAGGATAAATACTGATATTTAAGAAGAGTAAAATGAAAATTTATAGGAATATCTACATCTTGTCCACTAAAGGGTTTATGGCTTTACAAAATAAAAAAGAATGTATCATTCAGGTCACTTAGTCTAACATGATTGAACAAATTGAGCACTTAATTTTAGGTTCATTTACACTGGCAATATATTTTAAAATATGGGATTATTGGTGTTGCAAGCCTTAAAAACTGGTTTTCTACTTTAAAGCCAGCAAGTTTAATCTAGCTGGTACAGTTATCCTCCTCGAATTTCTTTTTACCAATTTAACTGTAATAAAAGTATTTGATAAAGGGCATTTTGAGAATGATGTTGATCAAAAGTAGTAATTTCAATATTGCATGTTGATGCTTCTTTTGAGCATTTGTCTTAAGTGGCTCAGAAAAAAGAAGTGTTGCAATTTTGTTAATCAATTTATGCAATTATGCAATTTATGGTTAATTAAGATACTAGGAGATTTCAAATTAAGATTCATATCCCTGAAAGATATATGGTTGAAAGAAAAATACCTGGTTGACTCACTCACTGGAAAATAGACATAAATATATGTAAACATTCATACAGCACATAACTCTGCTACCCTAAGATATTTCTTATGTCTATTGAGAAATTACCATTTTGTGATTCTGTGTCAGATAGTGATTTCTTTTTATTAATTTTTTATTTATTTAGCTTTTGGGGTCACACCTGGCCATGCTCAGGGGTTACTCCTGGCTCTATGCTCAGAAATCGTTCCTGGCAGGCACAGGGGACCATGCCAGATGTGGGGATTTGAATTGCAGTCCTTCCTGGATCAGCTGCTTGCAAGGAAAACCCTTGAATATGCTATCTCTCCGGCCAGGATAGTAATTTCTTAAACTGGTTTTATTTAGAGAATTATTCATACTTTCAAAATGATAAGGTTAAAAACTATTTGGTGTCAAATATTTGATTGGCAATTGTGATCCTATAATATTGCTAGCAATTTTTAATCTCAAAAAGAAGAAAAATGTCTACAGAAATTACCAAAATAATATAAAGATCAGCATGTGAATTGACTGATAGAAATTTGAAAACTAATAAAATTTATTCTATTATGAAAGTATTTATTTTAAGTGAAAATTGTATATTATTTCCTTTAATTAGATAAATATCCCCTATATTTTAGAACATTCCAAGATTCATTAAACAGTGCATTTGTCTTAGTTGTAGGAGAGAGAGAGAGAGAGAGAGAGAGAGAGAGAGAGAGAGAGAGAGAGAGAGAGAGAGAGATGAAAATAAAGGGAGATATTCAACTAAGCAATTACATGTAAAATTTACCATTTTTAATTAGTATATTAATTGTTTTATTCTACAACACTCAAGCAGTCCATCCAGAATGCTTCCTATGTGTCAAATTGCCAATAATTTTGCTTTGCTAAAAATAATAAATATTATTAAATTTGAACAATTTTTATTTTTATAAATAAATACATGTCATATTTTTATATCATTACAAAATTGATAAATTTACCCTCACTTTACAGGTACCAATACTAAACACAACTTTTCTAACAATTCACTTTGTAGGAGAGCAACTACAGAAATTAAATTTAATATTTAACTATTAAGGCTGTACTGTTACCCATTTTATTCTGCTGATTATTATTTACTATGAAGAAAATTTAAACAATTAAACATATCAGTGATATTAACTACAAACAAAAATCTATATAATTTTATCAATGCATGCCTTTTCCTTGTTCTTTAAGTTTGTCTCTACCTCCTGTATTCATATCCCTACCACCTGATTATTTATTTGGATTAAAAGAAAATACCTTAACTCAAGAAATAGTATAGTCTGTGTTAAACAAGATATTCTTGTTTCATAACAGTTAACAGAATGTTCTCTACTGTTAGAAATCTTGTGCCACAAGAAACATTAAATATTTTGAAAAATATTATTATTTATTTACTCACAGTTAGAGTGGGAGCAAGCAAATGACACTATATTGTCTCTGAGCTTTAGTTTTTAAGTCTTTATGGAAAATATACTTATGATTTTACAATAACTTAAAGTAAGAAATTTGATTTGAAAACTTTGTGCTACATACTTGTAATGACAAAAAAATACCAGTAGTGTGACAATCATAATGAGACTATAATCTCTGACAGAGTTTCTTTGTTGTTTTTATGGGGAGAATTTTTTTGAGGGTCAGATGTTAACTCTTCAAATATGTTAATTATACAGAGTGAATAATAACTTTTTAATCATAGTCGAAAAATTGAATATATCTTTAAGCTATCTGAAATTAATTCTATTTGAATGGATTAAATAATTCTGAACTATATAGAATTTTACAGTTTCTGTTTTATTCCTATTGGTAGAAACTAAATGATACTAAGAATATATACTAAAGAAGCAAAACATCTGCCTACCCAAAATGTGCCATAAGTAAAAGAATATCTCTGAAGATAGAGTGTAATTTAGCTTTATGAGGATATTTTTCCCATTTCAGCTCAGTTTCAGGATATTTTCAGTTTTATTATACTCTTATCCCCCTGATGACTTTGTGCAGCAGGAAATAGCCACATCTGAACTAGCATCCATTTTCTTTTGAACAACTGACAGTGGAAACTAAAGGAACTGCTTTAAGAGAAAAGATATATAATTTGGCTTCCTCTTATAATTTTTTTTAACCAAAAGCTTATTTCAACAAGAAGCAGCCTGATTTGCCTCAATGACCCAATTTTCACTGAAAGTTATAGGGGAATGAGTATTAACATTTAGTCAAAGGTCAAAGACAGTTCGTTAGAAGTCTACTGCTCTCTAACCCCAAGGATTACTTTGTTTCCATTTGTAGATTAGAGTGCACCTCAAGGGGCCCATTCTGAAGATGGTTACTAAAAACATGAATTTACTATCTCCTACCTGCCAGTTAACTGCCAATAGAGTGTTTTCCTGATTGGACACTGTATCTCTTATTTCGATAAATTTTTGTGTGGCGGTGAAAATGGATCTTCATGATCTTGCATCAAGCTTTGAGACAATGCTCTTCTCCTTTAAGAAAATTATCTTGGACCTGTGAGACATAGTATGAAAAGAAACTTGCAGTGCAAAGAATCATTCAGAGTGGTTTCCTGGTACCACATTGCTTGGTTCTTGAATCAAGGCCAGGGGTCATTCTTGAGCACACAGCCAAGCATAGCTCCTAAGCAGTTCTGGTTGTGGTCCCCAAACTAAAACAAATACACTAAATAATAAACAAATAGGTAAACTTTCTGTGTTTGATAAGACTTGAAGTTACCAAAATTTTGTCATCTGTACATGTTTGGATTTTAATCCACATTTCTATGTATTTTCACATTGTTAATATTCCTAGAACCATCCCCCTAATTTCTCTCTATCACAGGTTTTTAATAGGTCATCTCCTACAATGTTGGTGTATGAATTTATCAGGCACTTACAAGTGATTTAAATTACATGAGTTATTTACATGGTTTTTAATTATGATTTACTACTCATTTATATTTTTACTGATATGATTCTGCCATATACTTGCTGTACTGTTTTTTGTTTGTTTTTGTTTTGAGTTCTAGTGTTTCTATGTTTTAGTCTTTCTAACCTTATTTACCTTAATATTTTTGACAGGAGTGTTGCCAGGAATATTGATATGGATGGAACTATAAGCTCCTTATTTTGGAGCTTTTGTTACACAACAGATGTAGTTCCACAAATGACCGCTATATTTGGAAATAGTTCCACCTTATAAAAGACTAAATTTCTTACCATTCCTTAAAGAGAGTACTTATTATTATATTCGTAAGCTTCTACTTTTCTTTAGAATTTAAGGTACATAAGTATAAAGAGATTCTAAAATATGTATGGAGAAAATACAAAAAATAAAATTTAAGCACCTTTAAAACTAAATTTTTAAAACTGTTTTAAAAGTATCTTAAATTTATTGCAGAAACATTTTGTTGACATAAATGTTGTACAGTATCCAAAGAAATAATATAGTAAAGCATATATATTTCCATAAGCATTAATATTATTCTGTCCCTGAAAAATAATTTAATCTAGACATTAATATACAAATATATATATATTTGTATATTGCTAAAGATTAGACTGCAAAACTGTATAAAGCTAATAAAGTAATATGTTTGAATAATAATGATAACTAGACAGTAAAACATAAAATACAATAAATTTGAATGAATTTCTTTATAGTATAAGAAGACAAAGTAAATATGGGTAAACTTCCATGCAAAGTAAGAAGCAAAATATAATAAATTTGATAAATAATTGTATAGTTAGCTCAGGACAT